>NW_007727433.1:436792-442932 GCF_000696425.1 Galeopterus variegatus
CGGCGCGGCGTCGGGGCTCCGAGCAGCCGCAGCCTCGTCCGCGCCTTATATCTGCGCCGGGGGGCGGGGGTCCGAGCCGCCGTCGCGCGCCTGGCCGGGAGGGCTGGGGACGCGCAGAGGACACGTTGGGCACCCCCATCCTGGAGGAAGAAGCGGCGCTGAGTCAGCGCCTGGCAGGCGCAGGGGAGCGCTGGAGGCTCCCACGGGTCCATCGCCCCCTCGCACCCCACCCCTGCCAGCCTCCGGTTTCAGGCCATACCCGGGCTGGGAGGGCGCCCGGACCCTCCCAGGCAGCTCCCACCGACCCAGAACTGCACCAGTGGGACCTCAACAGGAGGAGGGGAGGGCTTGGCTGCACTGAGCCCTCAACAGCAAGAGTACCCCAGCCCTGGGAGTCACATCCCCAGAGTCCCCAGTGTTCCTGAGGCTGGAGAGAGAGCCGCTCACTGCACAGCGCCCAGAGGGCAAAGGGGGCTATTTCTCCCACCCAAAAGGGGAACTGACCCCGTGGCCCAGGGCTTCTTGACCAGAGGCATAAAAGTCCACAGGTGGGCATGGGGGCCATCACCGTTCCATGTCCGTGGGGGAAGGCCCACCCACAGGGCTGCTACTGGCGAGGCCCTCCAGGAGGAGGGCGGCAAGGTCAGGCCCCAACCAGACTGAGGGACTGGAGACCCGAGGCCCCTGGCCTGGGATCCCAAGGCCTCTCCCTGCCCAGTTCTGCCCCTGGGGTGGGTGGCCTGGGAGAACCTTCCATCTGTCTGTGCACCTCAAGCCTTCTCTCCGTTCATTCAGTGGCCCAAATACTCTAGTCACAAAGAGAAGGAAACACATCACTGCCCAGCAGAAGGGCGGGCAGACATGTATTTTTCTTATTCTTATTTTTTTTTTGTTGGTTCCTGGCTGGTCTAACACCTACTATGTGCCAGGACCCAGGAGATACATAGGATACTTGTCTTTGCCTTGAGGAGGCTGCGGCCAGCCGAGCGGGGGGGCATGGAGCGGGTGGCAGGGTAGGCCTGGGGTGACAACAAGGGGGTGCTTCCAGGGGCTGACCTCTCCTCCAGGGGCTTCTGTGCCTGCTTGGGGAGGGCTGGGGGAGGGCGGCAGGCGGAGGTTATATTATGAGGAGCTCACAGGGGCCCTGAGCTTCCTGGGAGGAGGCAGATGGCAGAACAATGAGGAAGAATAAGCCTGAATCAGGGACCCCAGGCACAAGCCCAGAGTCCCCGGTTGGGTTTGTGATTTCCCCGGGAGAGCAGAGACTTCAAGGTGGGGGTGGGCAGGCAGGCAGCTGTAAGTCAGCTCCATAGGGGACAGAGGGCACTGAGGACAGGACCTGGCTAGAGCCTGGGGATAACAGAAGAGGAGACCCAAGTGCAGGGAAGCCAGGGCGGAGGCTTTGAGGCTTTCAGGGTTAAGAGGTGAGCTGGGGAAGGCTCACAGTCCTCATGGGCACCTCCTGTCACAGAGGAAGAGAATGCAGCCGCAGCAGAGCGAACTCCCTAGGGAAGCTGCCAGGAGAGCGGAGGGCATTCAGGGCAGGGAGGCAGGTGGGCACAGGCCAGCGTGAATAGGAAGCCTGGGACCCGGGGTGGGCCTGACCCCAGTGAGCCCAGAAAGTTCAAATCCACAGATCACATTCCCGCTTTCTGCAGGCCTGCGGTGCCCCCCATCAGTCACACCCCATCTGCTGTGAGGGTCTGCCTTTCCTCCTGAGCTGTGGGCTCCTCCTGACTCCCCAGGGCTGGCACCAGTGCCAGAAACAGAGATATTATACAGACAAGAGGTTATGGAGCAGAGCAGCCTGCCCAGAACTGCCAGATGTGTTTGCAGAGCTAACAGGAGTACTCCAGGGAAGCACCAGGCAGGACCACCAGCCCCCCCATGACAGGTGACATTGGCCAGCGAGCTCACTCAGGGGCACCCCTTCCTCTCACCTTATGCTCCCCAAATGTCCTTGTCACAGTGTGTCTTCTTTTAAGAATTTCCTCCCCAGGATAAACACTGGCACTGGGGGCCCTGGCAGCTGTGTTTCTGGGCAAGGGGCAGGTGACCTTTGAGTCTGGTGAGGGTTTGGACCCAGGGCCTCCTCTCCAACAGAGGAGAAGACGAAGCTCACCAACACAGGTAGAGCAAGTGTCAAGGTGGCTCATACTGGCCATGGAGCACGGACCCCACAGGGGTGGGGGTTATCGAGAACGCGGCAGGGGAAGCGGTGCCAAGGACTCCCCAGGATGTCTTGAGACATGCTACCTGCAGTGGTCTCTGTTCAGAAGCCACCTGCAGCTCCCAGGGCAGGGACTGCTGCTACCCCAGTGGCCACCACCCCACAGGAGTTGTGGGGAACAGAGGTGGCCAAAGGAGCCTCGCAAGGGGTGTCATTCCCTAGGTAGGGGAGGCCCTCAGACATCTGGGACATCCGACCCTACACAGGGGAGTCCCAGCACCAACTAGAAGATGCCTTTAGTGCGAGCTAGGGGAGGGACGGAGAGGACAGGCTGTCACGGGATTCCCAGCACAGCCCATCTCCTTGGCACCACTACAGCCTGCTCAGGGATGTCATCCTCCCACCAGTAGGGTCCCTGGGCCCTGGCCAGGCTTGCATCAGGCTAGAGGACCTCCTGTGTCTCCCGTCTGCACAAACATGGCCCAGCCCCTGGCTCTGCTGTCTGCTCCCGCTCTCCTCTCCTACCTCTCTTCCCGGAGGTGTGACTCAGGGTTTGATGAGGGCCTCAGCAGCGCTTCATCAACATGTTTATTCATGAGCGTTTTTGTGTCAAAACACACCAAGGCTGCATCGATATTCCAAGCAAGCCAGCAACCAGAGGCCTCCAGCAAGGCTTGGGGAGCTTAATGAACTTTGCTTATTAGATAAAAGCGTCAATGTGATGAAAACAAGGGCAGCTCCAGTCCTCATTTCAACTTCACAACAGCCCCGGGGACCATTCCCAGCAGACACCACGGCCACCCAGTCCCAATGCGAGGCGGTGTCAGGTCACGCGGGAAGCTGTCTGGGCGGGCGCAGTGGGCACTGGGGCCACCTCACTCCTTGAACTTCCACTCCTGGCGGCACATGGGGCAGTGCTGCTGCACCTGCTGCGCGTTGAGCCACTTGAGGATACAGTGCATGTGGAAGCAGTGCGAGCACTGGCCCCACACCAGGGGGCAGTCATCGCCGGGCACCTTACCTGAGGAGAGGCCGGGAGGGGACAGTGTTAGGGAGGGCCCAGCCAATGGCAAGTGACAGCCAGGCAGGGACCCAGGCCGCAGCTCCAGCACAGCCCGGGGGGCCAGAGCCTCTCGTGTCTCATGCTTCAGAGAAGACAGAAACCAGGAGTGTTACCCGCTCGCTCCCATGCACAGCCCGCCCACCTCCCACAAAGATTTGCAATGACGTAGGGCTGCAGCAGTCCCTCTGCCCTCAGCTGGGCAAGAGCAGCTCAGAGGGGAGCTCAGCAGCCTCCCCGAGGCTGGCCCACCAAGCCTCCCATGCCTGACAGGAGGGGAGAAAGGGCCTTGTCTGACCTCACTGGCCCTGGGTCCCTCTGCAGACACCTGATCTGTGATGCTAAGAAGGCAAAAACGCTAATTGTTAAGGCACCAAGACTCACATCAGAGTAGTGAACTATTCTTCCTGATCCAGGGGAGGAGGGTGGGGCTGTGGGACCCAGAAGATTCCTTCCCTAGACACCAGGGCCCGTGAGCAGCAGGGTGCTATCTTCTGTCTCTTTCCTGTCTGCAGCCTGGAAGGATCCCACCTTTTATTTATTTATTTATTTATTTATTTGGTCTTTTTTGTCACCGGTAAGGGGATCGCAACCCTTGGCTTGGTGTCCGCACTGCGCTCAGCCAGCAAGCGCACCAGCCATCCCTATATAGGATCTGAACCCGCGGCGGGAGCGCCACTGCGCTCCCAGCGCTGCACTCTCCCGAGTGCGCCACGGGGTCGGCCCAGGATCCCACCTTTAAAGCTAGGGGCACAGACTGCGGGTACCTGCCTCATGCACCTGGAAATGCTTCCTCTGCAGAGAGGGCCTGGTGCAGAGAGGGCCCCTCCATATCACTCATAATCAAGAGAAACAAGTGTCCCTAATTTCCAAGAACATAGAAAGTCCACGGAACAGCTGGAGCCAGCAGAGCACACTGACTCCTCCAGTCCTGCCCCCACATCAGGGTCTGCCTGGCATCAAGGAGCTAAAGCGCATTGCCCCCACCCTGCCCTGTGGGTGCCATTCCTAGTAATGCCGCTCCTGGCCCCCACGAAGACCCCCCAACCCTGGCATTTCCAGCCTTGGCAGAACTCTGCTTGAAATCACCTGCCTGCAAGCCTGCAGATGGGGCACCCTGCTAGCCCACTGATGAGAGGTTTCTGGGCCACTCTATCCACTCATGAGAGGGCTCCCTTGGATGAAGGTGATACTCTGCTGTACTGACGTTCCCCACACGCAGCCTGCCTGGGGTACCTGAAGGTCAGGTGGATACTCTGAGATGATTCAGCAAGAGCTTGCTGGTGTCTTTAGGACACTATCTTTTTCACTCAAACAGCTCTTGACAGGACTGCTTTACTCCCGAAGCCATCTAGGTCATGGAGCGTGTTCTCTATTTATTGCCCTCAAGCCCTCAAGCTCCCAGAGTCTCTGTTGCATTTAGTCACTTTGGATTCCTCACAGGAGCTCAATTTTAGCAAGAGAAATCCAGTGCTACTTAACCTGTATAGAAAGCACATTAGGGGCCGGCCCGTGGCTCACTCAGGAGAGTGTGGTGCTGATAGCACCAGGGCCACGGGTTTGGATCCCATATAGGGATGGCCGGTTAGCTCACTGGGTGAGCGTGGTGCTGACAACACCAAGTCAAGGGTTGAGATCCCCTTACTGGTCATCTTTAAAAAAAAAAGAAAGCACATTAGACTTGTCAAATATTTCATACGTTAAAATTGGCTCACTATTAACTTAACAGCCAGCAAGCCCAAAAATTAGACTCTAAATGCCCTACTCTCCACAGTCAATAGGCCCCATCTTAACAAAACCTGTGCACACCACACAAGCGTGGAGATGCTGACTGCTCTTCAGTGTAAGATCCTGTCTGGATGCCCCAGTCACAGGCCCAGCTGGCCCGGTCCTGGCTGAGCTCCATAGGCTGGGTGTGGGTCCCCCATGTGGTCAGCAGGGCGAGCAGCTCTGGGCCTGCAGTAGCAGTGCCATCTTTAATACACAGGCTCAACCGCCCACACCGGTGAGGCCAGAAGAGGCAGCTGGGCTGGCCGCTGCTAACCATGCCTTTGAGGACTTTCAAGAAGTTAATAACCTGTTGCTCTGGAATTTGGAAGTGCTGGCCCTCAGGCTCCCATAGTCTTTGTTGTGCCCTTAAGGGCAATTTAAAAAGAAATTAATGGTCAGAGTTTGGTGCTGATAACACCAAAGTCCAGGGTTCCATCCCTGTACTGACCAGCCACCAAAAGAAAAAAAAAAGTGATGAGATTAAATAGAACCAGATCTCCTGGGTTTAGTAAAACCTAATCAAGTAGAGTCAATCAATGATTTCCTGTTTACATCCTACACTTTGGATTAAATCAGAATGGATTAACTCTGTGAGATGAGATTTCTTTTCAGCCAGCGTAGATGTAAAAATTGAGCCCAGAATAAAAAGTATTAGTACTAAAAATCAGTAATTTTATTTTCACTTACAGAAGCAAAGCCACTGTCCTCTTGTTCTCCCTGTGCAGAGCCCTGACTCTTGCTTCTGTTTTACATTCATTTTACTCAGACTTAAAACCAAATTCCCTGGTGCAAAAATCTGCTTTTAACCAAAACGTAATCAAGCGTTTCCACTTCACAGAAGGTACTGGGGACAGAGGAATGCTGCAAAAGATACCACAAAGAAAAAACTCTGGGCCGGCCTGTGGCTCACTCGGTAGAGTGCGGTGTTGATAACACCAAGGCCACGGGTTCGGATCCTATATATGGGATGGCCGGTTTGCTCACTGGCTGAGCGTGGTGCTGACAACACCAAGCCAAGGGTTGAGATCCCCTTACCGGTCATCTTATAAAAAAAAAAAAAAAAAAAAAAAAAAAAAAACTCTGAAAAAACCTGAAACCAGGGCCCTCTGCAAGAAAAAACACCATTTTTTTTTTTTTTTT
>NW_007727433.1:443094-444805 GCF_000696425.1 Galeopterus variegatus
TTAAAAAAAAAAAAAAAAAAAAAAAAAGAAAAAACTCTGATAAAACCTGAAGCCAGGTCACTCTGCAAGACAACACACCATGTTTTTTTGTTTTTTTGGGTTTTTTTGTCCTTTTTGAGACCAGCCGCATCGCGCTCAGCCACTGAGCGCTGTGAGCGCACCGGTCATCCCTATATAGGATCCAAACCCGCGGCGGGAGCTCCCAGCGCCGCACTCTCCCGAGTGCGCCACGGGCTTGGCCCAACACACCATGTTTTTAAGTCAAACGTCTCAGAAAACCCTAAAAGAAGGGTAGAGGAGGAGCTGTTCTAGATTAAAGAGCTGAGAGACAGAGCAATGTAGAAATGTTGAATCCCAGCTCAAACTACCCAATCATAAAAAGACACTTGTGGAAGCTGGTGGAATGATAGTCGTGTTGTCAGATGTTACAATAGCGGGGGGTAAAAAGACAAACAACTGAAATGTGGTGTGATATATCATGTTTGTGATTTACCTTAAAATACTTAGGCCCACAAGGCATGCACTCCACTGTTCTTCAGTGTGCTGGGCAGGGGGTGTCCTTATACCATTCCATTTTGTTTGTTCGAGAATGTTCAAATTGAAAATGTTAACAAATCTCTTTTTGTCCCATGTGTTTAACAGCTGAGTCTGATCACAATAAAAGGCAACAAACTTCTTATAGGATATTTATAAAAACATGGGCCCAAACTGCCTGGCTTTTTTTTTTTTTTTTAAAGATGACCGGTAAGGGGATCTTAACCCTTGACTTGGTGTTGTCAGCACCACGCTCACCCAAGTGAGCCAACCGGCCATCCCTATATAGGGATCCAAACCCTTGACTTTGTGTTGTCAGCACCACACTGTCCCAAGTGAGCCCAGGGCCGGCCCCTGCCTGGCTTTATTTTTTTCTGTCAACTCTTCCTCAGGAAAGAGAAACTAAAACCCAGGGATTTTGTGCAGGTATTTACCAGGAGCCTCCGAGGCTGGGTGAGTAGGCAGAACTCAGAGAGAGACACTTACAGTCGGGACAGCAGCCATTAAATGCCATCCTGCAGATGCCGCAGTTTTCGTCGTTGGCCACCCACAGCCAAGTGGCCACGCCGTTCCAGCACTTAATCTTCACCTTCATGGTAGTGGAGCCTGGGGACTGAGGGGACGAGGATTATCAAGCTAAACTTAGTGTGCAGAACCAGAACCGGCCCAGAGGGTCAGCGCTGCGGGGAAGCTACTGGAGAATCCACTTGTCAAGAACTGTCTGCGAGAAGTCCCTTTAGCCAGGGCGAGGGGGAAGGAAGGAAGGGGAAAGCGGGAGAGGGGGAGAAGGGGCCAGGCAGGTACACACTTCTCTCCAAGTGGGGGACTCGGCTCCTCGGTGGTAGGGAGATCACTTTGGGGAACACAGGGCGCTTTCACAAGTTTGGTGTAGCCACACATTCAGGGCATCTTCAAAGAGCTCAAGTTCTACCTTGAGATCTATGAAAGGGCGCGCTGGTTTCCACTGATACATTGCAAAAGCATGTCATCCCATACCTTTAAAGGATATGGTTAGCAAAATAGGTGACAGCTTACTGGGTGGGGCACACGTGGAGACCAGAAATCCCGTTCACTGTGTCTCCACCTTCAGCGGAAAAAGCAAACGAGAACAGGCCGACGGCCCGTGTGCACCCGCCCGTGTGCACCGAGCCGCGCCGCGGCAGCGAACCGGCCTGCG
>NW_007727433.1:445693-455975 GCF_000696425.1 Galeopterus variegatus
GGAGGGGACGCGGGGCGCGGCGCGGCGGCGGCGGGAAGTTAGTGGCCAGGGACCTAGAAGTGGCGCCGCGGCGGGATCCTGGGCCCCGGGCTGGGACCGGCGCGGCGCCGGCGAGGGCGGGAGGCCCCCTATTCGCGCGTTCCTCCCAGGCCCCGGCTGAGGGAGGCCTGCGGTGGCCGGGAGGGCAGGGAGGCCGTGGGGAGAGCCTTACGGTCTGTTTCTGTTCCCGTGCCTTACTTCCTCCAGCCGAAACAGCTTCCCGACAAGTGGCAGCACGACCTTTTCGACAGCGGCTTCGGCGGTGGTGCCGGCGTGGAGACGGGTGGGAAGCTGCTGGTGTCAAATCTGGATTTTGGAGTGTCAGACGCCGATATTCAGGTAAGAGGAGACCCTCTTGGGGGGCTCACCACCCTGAGCAGAAGGGATCGTGTTGTTTGGGAGGTGGTCCTGAACCCCGTTCCCGTTCTAGGAGAGTGAACCCTCCCGGCCGCCCCAGGGCCAGCCACTGTGCCCTTGCGCGGGGCTGCAGGACAGACCCGGCCCCAGCGTACCGCAGAGGTGCGCTAGTTAAGAGTCTGCTGGATACTGGACCCCAGCGTGGCCTGAGGAGCTGCTGCTTTTCCTTACTAGGAAGTGTCTGTGAGGGAAAGTCCTCTGCTCAGGCCTCCAGTTCCTAACAGGGACAGAGATGGGTTGGATGTGAGTGGTCCCAGTGTGTTACTGACAGACCTAGGCCGCTTGCTTTTTTAATTTTGTGCTCCTTTTAGTGGATCAGTGGGTGAAAAAAGGTCTCTTCTGTAACTGACAAAGGAGGTGGTACCTGTGGATTTTTCCGGCTCTGTTCGCCTGGAGCCGTGTGTCTTATAAGGATCTTGTACCCTATAGTCTTAT
Organism: Galeopterus variegatus; assembly: GCF_000696425.1. Classification (NCBI taxonomy): domain Eukaryota; kingdom Metazoa; phylum Chordata; class Mammalia; order Dermoptera; family Cynocephalidae; genus Galeopterus; species Galeopterus variegatus. The sequence goes on from NW_007727433.1 coordinate 446,585, forward strand.
AACTCTTTTTCCTACACACACGTTTTGTCAGCGTTGTGATTGTCAAACGCGTCTTTGGTTGAAGCTTTTTTTGTTTGTTTGTTTTTTAATTGAACCCCAGAGGCATTTGAGTTTGTTTTCTGGTTAAGAAACGACTTCTTGGGAATCCGTCTTGGAGATGGTTGGGTCAGGGTGCTGGGCCTTCTTCCTGGGTTCAGTGTCCCAGAGCACAGACATTTGGCTTTGCCTTGGGGGACAGAGCAATACCAATGAGCACTCACAGTGTCTCAACACTTTTTTTAAGGTGGTTTCTGGCATCCCCTGGAAACCGCTTTTGGTGAACTCCACCTCCCGCTGTGCCTGCGGCCGGAATAGCCCCGCACTCTGGGTTCCCTCTCCAACTCCCAGCCTGCCTGAGGTCAGGGCAGTTTCCATGGCAGCGCTTGACTTCAGACTTTGCGGCAGGCTTGAGTAGGAGGAGAGGGAAAGGTGAGCCAGAATCTGCCGGGGGGGCTGGGGTCAGTTCTCCGGAACCAGCGGGCCCTTTGAGCTGGTCTGGTGCATGGGACGGCTTCCCTTGCTCTTGTTCCTGGCCTTTGCTGTTTCTTAGAACAGGCCTTGGGTGTGTTGTACAGTTTCCTTCGTTGAAGAAGACAGTGACTTAGTTTTATGCCCTTTATTAGTGGGCTTTGCAACTTCCTTACCTGTGTCTTGATACAGATGTCAGGTCCCCAGGTTAGCAGGAGCCCTCAGACCCAGGTGTTCTTGGAAGTTGCTGTCCCTCCTGTCCCCTCCCTTCCCTCAGTTCCCATTACCACTGCCCTGCTCCCTTTATATACGTCTGCCTCCAGGGAAACACCCCCAGCAGCTCACACTTGCAGGGACTGTCTCTGGGCTGCCCACCGGAAGGAAAACAGCTTTGTTGCTTTGCTGATAACTCGTGTTTTCAACACCCAGGAACTCTTTGCTGAATTTGGAACGCTGAAGAAGGCAGCTGTGCACTATGATCGCTCTGGCCGGAGTTTAGGTACGGCAGATGTGCATTTTGAGCGGAAGGCAGATGCCTTGAAGGCGATGAAGCAGTACAACGGCGTCCCTCTGGACGGTGAGCAGGGCGGGCTGGGTGGCTGGGGCTTGGCGTCCGTGCAGGAGCATGGCCTGCTCCTCTGGCCGAGGACACCTTGCATTCGGCCCTTTGTCTCTCTCTTCCGTTCTGCCCCCCCTCACGCTGCCCCGCACATCCGGACCAACCTCTTGTGAGCCCCCCTCCTTCAGCTCCTTCCGGAAGATTCACTTCTGTGAAGCCTTCTGAGAACTGCCATAGCACGCCTCTGAGTGCGGGCTGTAGTCGTAAAGACAAGGTACCGCTTCTTCTTCCGTCAGGTCACCTACACCTGTCCACCCATGAGCACCCCTGACATCTGACCAAACAGCCCGCCCAGCCTGGCCGAGAAGGAGTGAGCAGGTGTTCGGTGGGGTTGTCCTCGCCATTCTGTTCTCCCACCAGTATCTCCAGGCCATTTCCCTTGTCAGGGGCATTTAAGACGCACACGGCCCTTTCCAGTGTTTGCATGGAGACAGGGTGTGGTGCCACCTGGGTCGTCTCAGAACCTCTGACCGGAAGATGCCCTCTTGTGCTCTTTGCCACAGGGCGCCCCATGAACATTCAACTCGTTACATCACAGATTGATACACAGCGAAGACCTGTCCAGAGGTGAGCCCCGGGGACATGGGGTTGGCCTATGGTTTAGTGCATCATCCTCGCCCTTTACACATGTGTGAACGAGTTCTGTCTTTCTTGCCAGTGTAAACAGGGGTGGCATGACTAGAAACCGTGGCTCCGGAGGTTTTGGTGGTGGTGGCGGCACCCGGAGAGGGACCCGTGGAGGCAGCCGGGGTAGAGGCCGAGGCACTGGCAGGAATTCAAAGCAGCAGCTTTCTGCAGAGGAGTTGGATGCCCAGCTGGATGCCTACAATGCCAGAGTGAGTGCCACAGTGGCACCGTCGTGGGGCTGCCCAGCTGGGGACCCATCAATGCCAGGGTGGGGGAGCTGGAGCTCCTTTAGTGAGAATCTCTTTCCTCTGTTGCAGATGGACACCAGTTAAACAGACCAGCAAATCCGTGCATGGAACAGGACCCAGATTTCTCGTCTGTGCTCCCTGGTGGGAGGAAGGGCGACTGGGCTGTGCGGCCAATGATGGATTTGTTTCTTTTATGTTTTAAAATAGGATTTAAAAACTCATGTAAAGTTTTTTCTTTTTTTTTTTCTTTTTTTTTTTTTTTTTAATTCTGGAACAGACCTGTTTTGTACTGAGTTATTTTTGGGATAAATTTTACTGGTTGCTGTTGTGGAGGGGGTGGCATTTCCACCTCTTCCATAATAAAATAGAAACGTGTGTAGACCTGGAGCTGTGTGATTTCGTCCTGCTGTCGCAGCCCTTGCCTGGGCCAGAGCCCTGGAGTCTGCCCTGGGCGGAAGAGGAGGGGCTGTCGGGAGCAGCCCATCTGTGGCACCTGGCCCGGGGTCAGCGTTGCTACTCCTGGAGGAGCGCGGCTGCCCGTGTTCCTGTCTCCGTTCCCACCGCTCCCGACTCCTTACTCTCTGACTCGATAGGTGGGAGGACACCAGAGCAGTAGTGGCCCTTGGCTTGGAGCTGACTGTTCCCTTGGTGCCTGCACCACAAGGTGAGGGGATGGGGAGGGCCGGGCCACCCTGGGTGGGGTCCGAAGATTCCTCACGATGGGAAGATCTCCAGGCTGTTCCTTGTCCTCACACTCTGGTTCTCAGAGAAACCTGGATCCTGCAGGTCTGACTTTGTAGTACAGTTCGTTCCTGCGTCGCCAAGTAGTGCTGTCTTCTTGATTGTACATTTGTAAAATAGTTGGTGGAGGCTGTGGCAGAATCTCTTGTCCGTTCAAGAGCAGGGCAAGGAGGCTAAGCCTTGTGCCATCTGATGCTGGGTTGCTGACAGCATTTTGAGGATGGAGGTGGCAGGGAGAGCTGAGCTCCAGAGTCTTGGAGAGGACTAAAGGTGGGGTGACTGTGGTGCAAGTCGTTACGCTGTGGGAGCCTCCCTGCAGGGTGGGCTCTTCCACGCTTGAGGCGAACCTGCCTGCGTCACGCAGATGGAGTGTGACTAAGGGAGGCCGTTGAGCTGTGAGTGACAGAGACGCTACTTCCCATCAGCAGCCGCCACTTGAGCAGGCTGCTGCATGCCAGCCACAGGCTGGCAACACAGATGCACAGGATGACTAATCTTTGCCCTCCAAGGAGCCCAGGCTGTCGGGGGCAGGATTATCAGGTACCCGGCTCTATTGCCGTGGCTGTGAGAGGGAAAAGCTGGCTCATCTGGTCGGAGGCAGGCTGTCCCTGAGGAGGTATCCTCGGGCTGGCCCTCAAGTGTTGGGGCAAGACCTGGACAGGCATATGTCCAGCAGAGAGATTGCTTGCTTGCTTTTTTTTTTTTATTTAAAAAAAAACCCGGCTCTATTGCCGTGGCTGTGAGAGGGAAAAGCTGGCTCATCTGGTCGGAGGCAGGCTGTCCCTGAGGAGGTATCCTCGGGCTGGCCCTCAGGTGTTGGGGCAAGACCTGGACAGGCATATGTCCAGCAGAGAGATTGCTTGCTTGCTTTTTTTTTTTTATTTAAAAAAAAAAAATGTGACCGGTAACGGGATCGCAACCCCTGGTGTCGCGCCCGTACCAGGGCCAGCAACAGGATCGCAACCCTCGGTGTCATGCCCGCACCGCGCTCAACCAGTGAGCAGACTGGTCTCCATATGGGATCCGAACCCTCGGCGGGAATGCCGCCGTGCTCCCAAGCGCCGCACTCTACCGAGTGCGCCACCGGGCCGGCCCCAGAGGATCTTAACCCTTGGCTTGGTGTTGTCAGCACCATGCTCTCCCAGTGAGCTATCTGGCCATCTCTATATAGGATCCGAACCTGCAGCCTCAGTGTTATCAGCACCACACTCTCCCAAGTGGGAGTCTAAAAAGTGGGAGAGAAAACCTGATGGCCAGTGAGATTGGCCCAGGCAAAAGGCACTAAATGCCGGGACTGACCAGCACTGCTGGTTTGGCAGAAAGGTGATGGCTTAACAGGCTTTTGGAGGGAGGAATGACCAAGATTTGGAGGCCTTTTGGCATTCTCGGAAAGGAGGGGCATGGGGGGCTGGGTGGGTGGACGTCAGTGCAGAGAAAGTCCCAGGGAGAAGCAGGCTGAGGGGACGGGCCGTGACTGTAGGCCTGCACAAGAGCGTTGCTTTGAGCTGAACGTCTCCAGTCTGGCAGTTGGCACCTGGACACTCTGAAAGTAGGTGATGTGGCTCAGGGAGGGCTGGAGGTAGCAGGAGAAGTGGGGAGGGTGACATCTGGGAGTGCAGGCTGGTGCTGGGGGACCCGTGGAGGGCTATCAATGCAGGCACTGCCCACAGAGGAGGATGGTGGTGACTGCTCCCCCGGGGTGGGGGGAGCTTGGGTCTGGATGCCGCCTGGACTTGGGGGCGGTAGGTAGCAGAGCTGGGCCAAGCCTCTTAATCGCATTAAGCCTTTGCTTCCTTATTTGTGAGACAAGGGAAACCTCATTTTACTGTAAGGGGCAGAGGACCCTGTAAATCAAGGGCGCCTTGGGCAAGCCAGGCCGTCTGGTCACCTTCCAAAGGGCAGGCCAGGGCTTCTGACCAGGGAATAGGGACCCTGTGCCCAGCACTCTGCCTTCTTATGCAATAGGGATTGACTGAGTGACAGGGTGAGGTAATACGTAGTGGTTTGCACATTTCTCTCCTTCACATCCTTTGCTCAGACCATGAGCTGTAGGCAGCTGATCTCTCCATAGCCGAGCCCATGGGACCAGCCACCAGCCCCCCAGGCACAGGGACACTAACTCCCTCCTGTAGCCCGTGGTTCCCTGAGAAAGCACATGAATTGGCCAGAAGTGGACACATGACTCAAGCTGGGCCTTCAGATGTGTTGAGGGAAGAAACCCCATTCTTGTCCTCTCCTCTGGCCCGGGCTCGGATCGAGAGTAGGAACCTGCCGGCTCGAGGGAGGCGAGGCAGAGCCCACCGGAGTTGCAGCTCCTCCCAGGGCTGGCTCGTGGCCTGCCTGGCCCTGCCTTCAGCTGGAAGCGTGGGAGAGGAGCCGGGAGCAGCTGGACTTGGAAGGAGCAGTCCTCTTCCTTTTGCAGGTAGAAGCCTGTGGACACGGGCAAAGGTGCGGGGTTTACTGATGGCGTTGTGGCCTTCAAACATCCTTTGTCCCACTAGGCTGCCATGTCTGTACCTGGCAACACGGTGGTCACATACATGAGAAAGTTTTTGTTCTTGCCTTTGGCAAGCGGATAATCGAGTGTAGGAAACATAAAACGAGAAACTGTGCGACAGTGTAATGAAGGCAAGAGAGCGTGGGCTGCGGCGGGGACTCTCACCCACGTCGGGGCTGCACAGGCAGCCAGCAGATGTCTTTCAAGGTCCTCTGCCTCGTACTCCACTGGGTGTTCTCTGTAGATCTCATTTATTCTCCCAAGAATCTAGAAACGTCATTTTTTCATTTTAGAGTTTGAAGAAAATGAAGCTTATTTACTTACCCAACACAGTGAGCACCTCCCACATGCCAGGGGCTGTTTTCAGGTGTCAGGGAAAGTAGCAGCGAGCAAATCGCGAAGTGTCTGCCCTTGTGGGCTGTACATTCTTTTTTTTTTTCCTTTTTGTCTTTTTTCGTGACCGGTAACGGGATCGCAACCCTTGGTGTCGCACCCGTACCGCGACCAGCAACAGGATCGCAACCCTTGGTGTCGCGCCCGCACTGCGCTCAACCAGTGAGCAGACCAGTCTCTATATGGGATCCGAACCCTCGGCGGGAGCGCCGCCACACACACTCTACCGAGTGCGCCACCGGGCCGGCTCTGTGGGCTGTACATTCTAACGGAGGAAAAATGGGAAAGAGTGAAACACGGGGTGTCAGATGGTGATGAGGCCATGGAGTAAAATAAACCAGGGAGTGGTGAGGTGGGCATGGGGTCCTGGCTGGCCTAGGTCTGCCTGGTGGAAGTGTGAGCTGTGCGGATACTTTTGGGAAAGCTTTACCTGCAGAGAGAATGGCAAGCACAAAGGTGCTAGGGCGGGAACGTGCGTGGAAAGTTCAGGAATAAGCCAGGGCCCCACCGTGGCTGGGTGGAGGGCAGATGACCCAGGGCGTCAGAGTCTGGCCCGGTGGGGGGGGAGTCGGCCAAGTGGGGAGGGTGGAGCTGGCCCAGCACGCTGGGATTCTGTGTGGATGACATCTGTACACAGTGGCCAAAAAGGCAGAGACCACGGAAGAGACTTTTGTTATTGAACATGAAGTGCTTTTTAAAAAACTAGTTTTGTGGTTTTTGTTTTTTGGTTTTGGCAGCTGGCTGGTATGGGGATCCGAACCCTTGACCTTGGTATTATAACACTGCGCTCTAACCAACTGAGCTGACCAGCCAGCCCTAAAAAACTAGTTTTTTAATTGAAAAAGTAACAGGACAAAAGGGAGGTGGTACAAACCCAATCTCCATCCCAGTCCTCTCGAGAGGACTGTCCCTCGCTCACTTGGAGAGCGTGGAGCCTGTGGCTCACGCGGAGAGCGTGGTGCTGACAACACCAAGTCAAGTGTTAAGGTCCCCTTACCGGTCACCTTTTTAAAAAAAAACAACATAAAAATAGAACTGTATGAGGTTAACCTTGTTAAACGTGCTGGATGCCTGTGCTCCAGTTTTACAAAGATTAGGATCACATCACATCTCTCTTTATATTGCCTTGTGTTAAATTTTATTTGTCTCGGTCAAGGGTTCAGGTCCCCTTACAGGCAAGCGCCAAAGCTGGAAAAAAGAAACACTTGTCTCAGAAATGATACAATGTTCTTCCTGAAAACGACATGGCTAGTGTCCCTTCAACATTTCTATCAATGTCAGCCTAGTTCTCTATTACCTGTGAGTGTGTGAAGTGTTGTCTTGTAATTTTGATGTCTAGATTGAAAGAAATGAACACAGCACAAAGAATTCCTGTGTCCAGACTCCCCAGAGGCTGATGTTTTACCCCATTCTCGCTTTTGTTCTCTAATTTTTCTGAACTGATTGAGAGTCAGTTACACACATGCCATTTCACCCCTAAACCCTTCAGTGTGTATTTCTTTGAGGACATTCTCTTACATAATGAGACGCTAACATCAATACAGTGCCACTATCCAACCTACCCACCCTACTCAAATCTAGCCAGTTGTCCCCTAACAGCCTGCGTTTTCCTGGTGCACATCTGCCACATGTGACTGTCCTGTTTCTTCAGTCCTCTACATTGTAGTGCTCTAGCCTTTCTTTGCATGACATTGACACTTGAAGGGCAGTGTCCAGCTGTTTTGTAAAACGTCCCCCATTGGGCATTGTCTCACCTTTTTTACTATTCAGACTGGGTTATATATTTTTGGCGTGGACACCACAGCCGGGATGTCCCCTTCCCAGTGCATCACAAGCAGCGCACGTCAGTCTGCCTCGTTCCCTGACGACATCCTGCTCACGGATTGCGGGTGGTGGCTGCTGGATCTCTTCACTGTAAAGCTCCTGTTTTCCCCTTTGTAGCCAATAGATATCTTAGGGATTGGAGTTTGCTTAAAAAAAAAATCTCGGGGCCAGCCCCGTGGCTCACTCGGGAGAGTGCGGTGCTGGTAGCACTGAGGCCGCAGGTTCGGATCCTATAGGGGGGTGGCCGGTGCGCTCACTGGCTGAGCGTGGTGTGGATGACACCGTGCCGAGGGTCGCGATCCCCTTCCCGGTCAAAAAAAAAAAAAAAAAAAAAATCTTGGAGAGATACTTTGTGAGTATGTGAAATCCCCTTCTCTTCAAAGTGTCGTCTACTAATCTTAGCATCCTTTAGATTTTTGCACGCAGTAACGATTACTGTGGTGTTCAGTGGTGACTTTTATATTTGTCATTCCTCTGTCATTAACTGCATTTCTTTGCAAAGGATGAACAGTCCCTTTAGTTAGTTGGTTGTTTATGTTGGGATGGACTCGGCATATTTATTATGGTCTGTCAGCTGTATCTGACACCGTTGTCACCTTGTTGCTCACGTTGCGTTCGCTTTGGCCTGAGGGAGCTCTTTGACGTTGCCTCCTGTGCCCTTTGGACGTGCCCCAACCAGACACCTGAGTCGCTCCAAGGCTCACCTTGCGTTTTCCCTGCCCCAACCCTGGAACCTCCTGCTTCTCCAGGGAGCCCTGCTTCCTCTCACTGGAGACTGGTATTTAGCAACCACGATCTGGGCACCAGGGGTGTTTGTCACTACTGGGGTGTTGTACCTTCAGGGCCCTCTAAGGGGACAGAGCACGCACACTTGTGTTTATTTCTGTAGCAATTGGTCTAGCTGTGTAGACACGTCTGAAACGTCGGGAGTTCGTCCTGAAGTCTTGGACTCCAGCCCAGCACCACAGGGCTGATCCTCACCTTCCCTCTTTCCTGTTGTGGCTTATTCCTGTGACGGGGAGAAACCTGGCTTTCAGATCAACACCATGTTCGTTTACACGATTTCAGCGCGTTTGGTGTACGCCCAACCCCCTTTCTGGGTCACTAACCTGTGACCCTGTGAGCACCGTGTTTACTCACCGTCTGCATTTACCTGCTGTCATTTCAGTGCCTGGCCTCGAGGTGTCCAGTTGCTCAGGTGAGCTCTTCTCTTCCCTTCCGCCCCCGTGTGTAGTCAGGGCTTGTCTGCTTCCCCCACATCCTGCCTGATTCTCCTTTTTTTCTTTTCTTTTTTTTTTTTTTTTTTTTTTTTTTGGTAACTAGTGGTTATGAAATTATAGAAGGTTGTGTAATTTTCATAAATGTTTATATGATTAACATTTATTAGCTGTTATTAACGAGTCACCCTGGGATTGACTGGCCAACCATTTGGTGTAAAATAGCAATAAATAATATATGTCATTAAAAATTTTAATGTGAAAATAAAGCCATGAGAGTGACAGGAGATAAATCTCTTTAATTTTAAATACACGAGCTTGTCTGTGATCATGTGGCCTAAGGTAGACCAGAGTTAATGTTTATGTTATCAATGCAGTTGTAGAAACAAATAATAAAATGTTTTAGCATGTTAATTACTTGTAAATTAATATCTCTATAAAAATTCATGTGAGCATGCCAGTTTTTAAAATGTATAAATCCTTCCTAAATAAGTCATTCAAGTTACAATTAATGATTTCACAGACTTTATATATATACACATATATATATAAATTTTTAATTATTTAATTATAATTTTAACGTATAATGTTAATTATATATATATATATATGTATATATATAACTTTATTTTTTTATTATTATTTTTTTTTATAGAAGATGACTGGTAAGGGGATCTTAACCCTTGACTTGGTGTTGTCAGCACCACGCTCAGCCAGT
>NW_007727433.1:456331-462979 GCF_000696425.1 Galeopterus variegatus
TATATGGGATCCGAACCCAGGGCCTTGGTGTTATCAGCACCGCACTCTCCCCAGTGAGCCACGGGCTCGGCCCGATGTTCACCTTTTTTTTTTTCACCTTTTTTTTTTTTTTCCTTTTTGTCTTTTTTACTGACCGGTAACGGGATCACAACCCTCGGTGTCGCGCCCATACCAGGGACCGGCAACGGGATTGCAACCCTCGGTGCTGCGCCCACCCCTCGCTCAGCCAGTGAGCGGGAACCGGTCTCCACGTGGGTTCCGAACCCTCGGCGGGAGCGCCCCCACACTCCCAAGCGGGGCACTCTCCAGTGCGCCACTGGGCCGGCCCCCCATGTTCACCTTTTAAGGTTGCTAGGGCAGTCTAAAAATTGGCAAATAAACGAATCAGGCGTTTCACCTGTCTTTTCTGTACAGACTTTAATTTTGGGAGAATTAGTAGTTGATGACAGGAGGTTCTTCTTTTAAAAGAAGTCCAGCTAAGAAATTCAGAAATCATTAGAAAATCACCAGTCTGTGATGTCTAATAAAGTGATAATGTCAGAAACAATGAAAGTCGAGGGCCACTGGCAGTGGGTGGACCAGCCCAACTTCCTGGAACCTGCCGCATCCCCGTGCAGGTGGGACAAGGCGGCGGGCTCACCGGGGAGGCACCAGGAGGCCCAGAGTGCCGCGTCTGATACTGGAACTGGGGCTCATCCCTCCTGAGAAGTGCAGGGGGCGGAGGAGGCCAGCACAGGACACCTGGAGGTTCAGAACCCAGAACATGGGAAATCAAAAGGGCATCGTGGTTTCCTCGGCACCTAAGTGGCACATGCACAGAAAAAGAGATGAGACCAGAGATCGCCCACGTGCACAGCGCGGACTCCATCCAGGTCCTGCTGTGGGTGAACAGCTGGGACAGGCAGCTTGGAGACTTGGGGAAAGCTGAACATGGACTATGAGAGATTACTACGGAAGCATTGTCAGCTGGGTGGGTGTGTGCTCATGACACTGCTGGCAGGCGAAAAATAAGAGCCGTTGTCTTTGCAGGGCAGGGAGGGCTTTTGAGAACTTCGGTAAATCAAACAATACCAAAAAGTCAAAACAGAACATGGGGAAACATTTCCTCACAAGGGCATGAACAGGTGGCTCGTGAAAGAAACATTTCTAATAAATCCTGTTAGTTATGCAATAAGAGCAAGTTAAAATAATATGATGCCATCATTTTAAGACATTATGTTGGCAAAGACAAGATATTTAAAAAGAAATCAACACCATCCTATGTGAGGAAGGGCGAATGCAGGATTTTCATACAGAAGAGACGGTCCTGGGGCCGGCCCGTGGCTCACTCGGTAGAGTGCGGTGCTGATAACACCAAGGCCCCGGGTTCGGATCCCATATAGGGATGGCCGGTTTGCTCACTGGCTGAGCGTGGTGCTGACAACACCAAGTCAAGGGTTAAGATCCCCTTACCGGTCATCTTTTAAAAAAAAAAAAAGAAGAGACGGTCCTATGTGTAGAAAACCCTGCGGAATCCCACGGATTACTGGAACTGGCAGGAGCGGGCAAGGTTGGGATGTGGGATCAAAGTGCAGAACTCAGCTGTTTTATATGAGCAACCAACAACCCGCCAATTACGTTAAGAAAATTCCACCCACATTAGTGTCAAAGAATACAATGCTTAGGAACAAATTTAACAATAAAGTGCCAGACCCGTCCACAAAAGAGTATAAATTATTGAGAAACTAGATAGCAAATAAGTGCATAGAAATTCCATTTTTATCAATTGGAAGGCTCAGTATTGTTAAGATGGCAGTTCTCCCCAAAATGTTCTACAGATTTAACACAATTCCTATCCAATTCCCAGCAGGCTTTTTTGTAGAAATTAGGAGATGATTTAAAAGTTTATATGGGGGCCCAGCCCGTGGCGCACTCGGGAGAGTGCAGCATTGGGAGTACAGCAGCGCTCCCGCCGCAGGTTCGGATCCTATATAGGGATGACCGGTGCTCTCACTGGCTGAGCGCTGTGTGGCCGGTCTCAAAAAGGACAAAAAAAAAAAAAAAGTTGGGGCCGGACCGTGGCTCGGGAGAGTGTGGTGCTGATAACACCAAGGCCACGGGTTCGGATCCCATATAGGGATGGCCGGTTCGCTCACTGGCTGAGCGTGGTGTTGACAACACCAAGTCAAGGGTTAAGATCCCCTTACCGGTCATCTTTAAAAAAAAAAAAGTTTATATGGAAGTTAACAGGATTTAGGGTAGCCGCAACAGTTCTGAAAAAGAAGAATATGTTTGAAGGAGTTACACTACCCGATTTCAAGACTTCCTACAAAGCTGCGGTGACCAGGAGATGGTGACAGAGGACACACACATCCATGACAGAATTAAGAGTCTAGAAGTAAACTCTTAAAATTTATGGTCAGTAAATTTCCAACAACAGTGCCAAGACATTTCAATAGGGGAAATTATTATAGCCTTTTCAACAAATGGTGCTGGAAAAAAGGAATATCCTGACACAAAAAAGATCTTCAACTCTCAGCTCAGGCCACACACAAAAACTAACCCAATAAATGGTAGACCTAAGTAAACAAAATTATAAACTAACAGAAGAAAATGTAGACGGGGCTGGATGGTCAGCTTGCTTGGTTAGAATGTGGTCCTGGTAATACCAAGGTTGAGGGTGTGGGTCCCCATGCTGGCCAGCAGCCAAATAAAAGTAGGAAAAAATCTTTTCAATCTTGGGTTAGGCAAAGGTTTCTCAGACATGACACCAGAAGCATGAGCCATGAAAGAAGCAGGACTTAAATTCAAGGTTTTGCCCTTCAAAAGACATCATTAAGAAAATGAAAGAAGGGCCGGCCCGGTGGCGCACTGCTACAGTGCGCCTGTTGACAGCACAGCGGCGCTCCCGCCGAGGGTTCAGATCCCACATACAGACCGGTTCCCGCTCACTGGCTGAGCGAGGGGTGGGCGCAGCACCGAGGGTTGCGATCCCGTTGCCGGTCCTGGTCCGGTACGGGTGCGGCTCTGAGGGTTGCGGTCCATTGCCGGACACGAAAAAAGACAAAAAGGTAAAAAAAAAAAAAAAAAAAAAAAAAAAGAAAAAAAAAAAAAAAAAAAGAAAAAGAAAAAAGAAAATGAAAGAAGCCACAGAAAATACAAATGATTTTTAGTATCTGGGCATGGTTCATCGGGAGGTCATCCGTGGCAGGCAGGGAAGTAGTGATGTGTGCCCTCTAAAATGTCTCATTCAGGTAGGTGACAACAAAGAGACATACCAATATGTACCGGTTCAAGCCAGTTTCAGGCCCCCCTTTCTTTTGTTCATTCGAGAAGGGGGTGATGACCGGTCAAGCTGTTTTCTGCTGATTGGGGTGTAGGTCTGGGTTTGGGGAATGCAATGGTTTTACATTTACCTGCAGATACTCATGAGGCCCAGGTTGGACAGGTGTGATCTTGGCAGGGGAAGCAGACTTACAGATACAAGACATGCAGCAGGCACAGACCTTGACAAGAAGGAAAAGAAATCCCAACATATGTAGAATTATAATCCCCAATTTAAGCAGACCCTTGAAAATGGATGTTTTTCTCGATGGGATCCATGAGAACATGTTTTCTAATGGATTAAATCCAGGTTCCCCAGGGGACACTTGCTGGAGCTAAGTGGCTTTTGTCTAATCTTATCCAGATCTTCAGGAGAAGAGTTCATGTAAACACAGTAAGATGTATTAGCCACAGCACAAACACCTTGTTCAGTCAGTACATGTAGTCTAGAGCTGTTGTGTTGTCTGTTACAACTTTTGCAAGAGCTAATTTTCTTTTTGGGGGTTGCTAGAGCCAACGAAGTTTCATTGGCAAGCATCCCTTGAGTAGGAAAGATTTCTGAGCATGTGTGCATGGGCCACAACCCCGCACTGAGGTAGTGAAGTGTGTCCAAGGAAATATTTGGAGTCCAGCAGCCCACCAGGCAGATATTTATCTGGAACTCCCCAGGTTGAATCACCATTTAATATAGATTTCCCTGACAGAAAAAAAAAAGTTTTAAAGAGCTAGTCTATTGTCTGAAGAGTCTGGCCTCTTGGCTTCTTGCTGTCTGTGGAGACTCTTGCCTGTCTGGTTGTTACAGACAGCACTGGAGGGGCCCTGACCATCAGTGGGTACAGTCCTGGCCCGAGTATGTGGATCCAGAGCTTGACTCCCTTTAGCTTAACTGAGAAGCGGGTGACTAAAAGGACTTAATAGGGCCCATTTTACAGCCACAGCTTGTCTTTAGGATGATGATTTTTTTCCAAATCTTAACAAGTGCCCAGTGTCCAGGAGTTAAATGATGTCGAGGAACATCTGTAAGAAGCAAGCAACGAGCAGCATATCTATATACAGTAGACGAAGTGGCAATCCAACGGGTTTTCCTGCTTTGTAGTCTGCATCAGGGGTCTCAGTGAACTTTCTGAATAATCCATACAGCAACAGGCACAAAGGTTGTATGTAAGTCAAAACATTAGTCTGGAGAGTCACAGCCCTCAGGATTCATTCCAGATAAGAAAAACTCAAAAACCACGGACAGGGCTAGAATCTAGTAACAGGTACACTGTAGTTTTTTTCTGAAACATAATTTTGCTCTCTCTGCCCCCCTGCCTTACTACCACAGATATTTATGACTAAGCTAATTCACTGGCAAAATGAGTGTAGCCTCTGGACTGATTATTTGCATAAAGTGCAGCAAGAATCATGATTTATTACAGACTTTTTTTTTTTAAAGATGACCGGTAAGGGGATCTTAACCCTTGACTTGGTGTTGTCAGCACCACGCTCTCCCAAGTGAGCCACGGGCCGGCCCTCGTATGGACTCTTTTTAAATTGGCTTTAAGGAGACTTTTATAAGGAATTTCAGATTAGAAATTTAAAAGCCTCTTGAGGCTTAGGAAGCCATTCTAAGGATTTGACTCACTCTCAGACAGAACTTCTATGACTTGGGTGAATTCCTCTTTTTAGGAGGTCCCCGAAATACACTCAGGTTCCTGGGCCTGTCAGAAAGTGATGTATTTTACTTGCCACACGGCTGGGAACTCCGCAATCATGTAGACAAGATACCAGACCTTAGCTCAGTCAGTTAGAGCTGATGCTGATAACACCGGGGTCTGGGGTTCGATCCCTGTACCAGCCAGCCACCGAAAAAAAAAAAAAAAAGGCCATTTTTCCAACGCTGGCTTTGTAAAGTCAATCTCAATCCCTCAAAGAAGTCTGATCATATCTGAAAAGATAACATTCCATTCCAATCAAAGCCTTGGTAAAATAACCAGTGTCTCCAGTTTTGTCCTCTTATAAAACAAATTCTTACTGAACTTATGCAAATAACTATATTGCCATAAAATAAAAGTACTCAGGAACAGTGGTGCACACGCTCTGTAAAATGTCTCACTCAGATAGTTTAGAACAAAGAAACATGTCGACACCCACTGGTTCCAGCTGGTTTCAGTGTCTGTTGCTCCATGAGAAACTGCTCCCAAACTTGGTGTGGGACAAGCATCATTTTTATCATTGTCAGATTCTGTCAGCCAGGAAATGCACTGGTTTGTTTGGTGCCTTGATATAAGTTGGGTGTGTATGAGACAGATCATCTGTGTCTTTAGACTTGAGTTTTCAGATTGAGAGGAGCCACAACCCAGTGGCTTCATCCACACCAGTTGTGACTTTGGTCACAAGATCCTGGGCCTTCAGCTGAAGCCATGAAGGGATGAGATTTTTAGAGGTCTTGGGAGGGAGGGAGTGTATTTTGCACTAGAGGAATGTAAGTCACTGTGGCTGAACTCAGATGGCCACGTGTACTATGCATCTCCTCCATTGACAGGTGGGGTCTAATTCCCCTGCCCTTGAACCTGGGCTGGCCCGAATCATTGGCTTGACCAGTGGAGAGTCACAGAATTTTGGTCCTGGAGCTTCCAAGGTGAGGTTACAAGAAGCCTTATCAACATCGGCTCTTAATCCAGATGTCAAATCCCTTGGGGACTAGTGCACCAGGTCCTGGGTTGACAGTCCCAGCCAACTGCCTGACAATGGGGCCATCTTAGATAGCTAACCTTCAGATGGCTCCAGCATAGACCCCGTCCAACCGCTACTGCATGAAAGACCCAGTGGAGTTCATTCAGCTCCCGGAATAGGAGAGGGAATCATTAACTGCTGTTTCAAATCACCACATTTTGGAGTGGTTTGTTACAGAGCAGTAGGTACCTGGAACAGGTGGTATATTAGTCCATTTTTGTTGCTTATAACAAAATACCTAGCATGGGGTACTTTGTAAGAAAACAGAATTCATAGGGCCGACCTGTGGCTAACTCGGGAGCGTGTGGTGCTGATAACACCAAGGCCACGGGTTCGGATCCCATATAGGCATGGCCGGTTATGTCACTTGGGAGAGCATGGTGCTGACAACACCAAGTCAAGGGTTAAGATCCCCTGACCGGTCATCTTTAAAAAAAAAAAAAAAAAAAGCCCACAAAACAAAATTCATTGCTTACAGTTTTGGAGGCTGGGAAGTCCAAAGTGCAGGGAGCGCATTTGGTGGGGGCCTTGGTGGTGGTGTCAGTGACCCAGGGGTCTCACATGGCAGAAATGGTGGAGCAGAGAGGTGGCTCCTCATGCTTGCTCCTTTTAAAGCCCTCAGAACCATGC
>NW_007727433.1:463107-465452 GCF_000696425.1 Galeopterus variegatus
AAAAAAAAAAAAAAAAAAAAAAAAAAAAAGAAAACAAAACAAAATTCATTGCTTACAGTTTTGGAGGCTGGGAAGTCCAAAGTGCAGGGAACACATTTGGTGGGGGCCTTGGTGGTGGTGTCAGTGACCCAGGGGTCTCACATGGCAGAAATGGTGGAGCAGAGAGGTGGCTCCTCATGCTTGCTCCTTTTAAAGCCCTCAGAACCATGCCCTTTATTCCAAGAATGGATCAATCCATTCAGGAGGGTGCAGTCCTCACAATCCAATCACCTCTTCAAGGCCCCAACTTTTTTTTTTTTTTAAAAAGATGACGGGTAAGGGGATCTTAACCCTTGACTTGGTGTTGTCAGCACCACGCTCAGCCAGCGAGCCAACCGGCCATCCCTATATAGGATCCGAACCCGTGGCCTTGGTGTTATCAGCACCACACTCTCCCGAGTAAGCCACGGGCCGGCCCAAGGCCCCAACTTTAAATTACGATAATAGGATTAGGATTTCCCACCCTCAACAGTTACAGTAGGGACTAAGCTTCAATGAGTTTGGGGGAGGGACATTCAATCTACAGCAGGTGGGATGATGGTATACAGCTATTGTTTCTCAATAAGGATCTTTTTCTTTCTTTTTTATAAGTACATTCTAAGATGTTGTGAGAAGAAGGGTGGGGGAGGGTTGGGGCTGGCCCACAGCTGGCTCCATTGCTGGCACAGTTGTGGTTGGTGGTGAGCAAGCAAATGCCCATGGCCCCTGCCTCAGGACCCCAGGAACTTCTGGCTCTGGCTCCAAATAAGGATCCTTTTTTAAGGAAATATATGCTGAGACATTTATGGTTGAAACATCACAAATTTGCTTCTAAGTTTCTGAGTGTGGGCTGACCAGTTAGCTCAGTTGGTGAGAGCACAGCCTTGTACTACCAAGGTCACAGGTTCGGATCCCGTACCGAGTGTGTGTGGGGAAGAGGTGGGCGTGTAGATGAAAACAGTTCCAATTCCACCGGAGCTGATAACTGATGAAGTTAGAGGGTAGGTTCACTGGGGTTTACAACACAATTCCACTTTGGTGTACGTGGTGGGCGGCCTCCAAGATGGCCCCAAGGCCCACCTAAAGGGGCTCACGCCGAGCGTCGTCCCCTCCCACACCATCCCAGGTTGGTCCGTGTGACCCACAGAGTGCAGGGTGATGGCAGGCCCCCTGGGGATTAGGTTGCAGAAGACACCAGGGGCTCTGTCTTGAGTGTTTGCTGGTTCTTGCTCCCGCCCTCTCTAAGGCCTCACTTGGGTAAAGCCACCTGCCCTGTTGAGAACAGCCTGAGGACGGAGAGCCTGGGGGCTGTGGGTGGGAGGACTAAATCCTGCAGCCACCAGCTTCCCGGATGCGGAGGTCACCTGCCCACAGCTATGGGCACAGGCTGGGAAGCCAACCAGACACCACAGCCCTGGAGGCCTTTTAGGAGACCTGGAGCAATAACCACCAGCTGAGCTGCTCCGTGACCCTCAGAAACCGAGTGAAATAATGAATGTTGGGTTTTTTGGTTTTTGGCGGCCGGTACAGGGATCAAACCTGTTATCTGCACCACCCTCTAACCAACCCAGCTAACCGGCCAGCTGAATGTGACTGAAGCTTCTAAATTTCACGGTACATTTTTACACAGCAATAAATGACTAATAAAATATACATTTGAAATTTTCCACAATAGAGACTTTTTTTAAGCACTTGGTATCCAAAACAGCCGCCTCCTCATGCAGCTTGGTCAGTGGTCGCCTTAGGGTTACCGGGAGGCCCAGGGCAGCCGGGCATGTCACAGCCGATCGGGATGCTCTGCCCTTGGCCAGGCTGGACTTTCTGCACATCGCGCTGGCAGCGTGATTCTTAGTCACGGAAACTCACAAACACTCCTCAACATGGAGAAAGTCCCCAAAGCCACCGCGATCGGTCCTGCGCCTGAGTTCTGTTTCCAGAAGCGCCCCCGGGCTCACTCCGAGAGGGTTCCCCGTCGGAGACAGGCCCGCCGGCGCGGAGCTGTCACTAGGAGGTGGGTCCCTTGGACGTGACGGTCCCCGGCCCCGCGTGGTGCAGGAAGGCCCCCGGCCTAGCGACTGGGCGAGGCCTACTTCTGGGCTGCGGCGGGCCCCAGGCCGAAGCGACCGTGTCATCCGTTCGCGGCGCCAGGCGCTCTTCGTCCCGGAGATTTGAGGGACTCCTCGGGGACACGGGAGCGCCGCCCTCGAGAGTTCTGTCTGGAGATTCGGTTTGGAAGGACGAGCCCGGCGCTGTGCCGCCGCGGGCCCGGGGCGCGACCGCCTGAGCGCCTCAGTCCGACCGCAGG
Source organism: Galeopterus variegatus (assembly GCF_000696425.1). NCBI lineage: Eukaryota > Metazoa > Chordata > Mammalia > Dermoptera > Cynocephalidae > Galeopterus > Galeopterus variegatus. The sequence goes on from NW_007727433.1 coordinate 465,431, forward strand.
GACGGTCCGGGGGCGGCGGGCG
>NW_007727433.1:466646-471630 GCF_000696425.1 Galeopterus variegatus
CCCTCTCCGTGCTGGGCCCGCGCAGCAAGGCGCTGGTCGTCTTTCCCGGGTGGGCTGCGCCCTGGCCCCCTCCCACCCCGCCCGGAGGGGTCTGAGTAGGTTTTTAGATGCCCCTCGGCGAGCGTGGTGGGGATCCTTAGCGATCTGGGGCTCGGGTTCCTGCTGGGCCCGCGCTGCCCCAGGCGCTCCTGGGCCAGGGTCCAGAGAGAGGGACCTGAGAATACTGAGAGGCTGCAGCAGCTCCCAAGTTCTGGGTCACAGATCATCACAATTGGAGAGAACCTGCAGACACAGGCACCCCGTACCCTGTTTTTACTCCTGTGGGATGCAGGCTGAGTTTAGGAGAATCCTGCGTTTGTAGGATGGCTGTTAACAGACCTGTGTCCTGCACGTGGCTAGGACAGGCCGAGGGAGCATCCCTCTTCGGGAATACCCAGCTCCGTGACTCAGTAAGGGGTCCCTTGAGGCACGCGCTTGGGCAGCTCAGAAGGAGCAGCAGGGTCCTGGAGATGATTTAGCGTGGGTCCTGCCAGCAGCTTCTGGGGCCAGCTCACCCTCCTGAACATCCATCCCAGGAATCTGCCTCATCAGGGGAAGTAGGGGGGAATCCCCTGTCTCCTTGAGGAACAGGCTGCAGTTCCCATTTAGTACCGGGGTGGCGCCCCAAACTACCCCAGAGAGTCCCCCTGAGGTGGGCAGGGGGAGGAGATGAGTGTGGACCCTCAGTCTCAGGAGCCTGTCCCCTGGGCCCTTCTCGAAGCTCTGGCTGTAGCCCACCCTCCTGCTCAGAGAGCGCATCTGCCCTTGGGGCCCGGATTTTAGGGTTCGCTAGTGGCCTGGAGTGCTGTCTGTGGAAATGGCTGTGGGTCCCTGCAGGCTGCCACAGCCCTGCCCCACCCACAGGTGTCCAGGTCCAGGCTAGAGGTGAGCATGGCTGAGCAGGAGCCTACAGCTGAGCAGCTGGCGCAGATTGCAGCTGAGAACGAGGAGGATGAGCACTCGGTCAACTACAAGCCTCCGGCGCAGAAGAGTATCCAGGAGATCCAGGAGCTGGACAAGGATGACGAGAGTCTGCGCAAGTACAAGGAGGCCCTGCTGGGCCGTGTGGCCGTCTCTGCAGGTGAGTGCGCTGCGGGTGGCAGCTCTCTTGAAGGGACACCTGTCACTCTGCTGGGTTTCTGCTTCCCTGGCTCCTCTCCAGCTGCCTGTGGGGAAGACCCAGGGGGTGGGGCTCTAATCTAGTGTCACTCCCCAGATCCCAACGTCCCCAACGTCATCGTGACACGCCTGACCCTGGTGTGCAGCACTGCCCCAGGTCCCCTGGAGCTGGACCTGACAGGTGAGGGGCACCCAAGGTCCCTGGGTGGGGCTCACCACCTCCCTGTTGCTCCCCCTGAAAATAATTTCCTGGAGCCCCGACGCCCTCTGGTGGGGAGTACGGGAAGTGCCGCCAAGTGGTCTTGGGAGGCTCTGGTTTCCTGCGGCTGGGGCTGGGGGCGCCGCGCAGCCTGAGCAGCTCTTGCTGAGTGTCCTCCTGCACACAGGTGATCTGGAGAGTTTCAAGAAGCAGTCCTTTGTGCTGAAGGAGGGTGTGGAATACCGGATAAAAATCTCTTTCCGGGTAAGGCAGAGGCTCCCAGAGGCACTGGGTGGGAGTGTGGCTGGGGCACCCACCTGACTTGCTTCGGGTCCTTGCAGGTGAACCGAGAGATCGTGTCGGGCATGAAGTACATCCAGCACACGTACAGGAAAGGCGTGAAGAGTGCGTGAGGGGTCCTGAGGGGCGGGCGGGCGGGCGGTAGCCAGGGCCTTTGCTCTCCCTGGGTGCCTGGTGACTGCCCCTTTCTGTGCTGCCCGCAGTTGACAAGACTGACTACATGGTGGGGAGCTACGGGCCGCGGGCAGAGGAGTACGAGTTTCTGACTCCTGTGGAGGAGGCGCCCAAGGGCATGCTGGCGCGGGGCAGCTACAACATCAAGTCGCGCTTCACAGACGATGACAAGACTGACCACCTGTCCTGGGAGTGGAGTCTCACCATCAGGAAGGAGTGGAAGGACTGAGTCGCGGGCCGCGAGGCAGGCAGGGTGACGGCCAGCGGGCGGACGGATGGACGTGCCCACCCCCACCCCCACCCCATACCCCATAAGTGCTGACGGGGCCTGTGCCCCCGCCGCCACTCCCTCCCTGGTCTGCCTCGGCCCTGTGCGGCCCTCCTGTGCCCGCAGGCCCCCAGCCTCTGCGGTGGTCTTGTGTCTTGTTGCTGCTTCTGCCCGTGCTGTGGGGGAGGGAGGTGCTGGCCCCCAGCCTCCACTGTCCTTTCTGCGTCCCCCAGGTTCTCTCCCCTGTCATGCCCGAGGCCCTGGCCTTTAGAAGGGAGCACAGTGTCCTGCAGGGTCTCACGGGGCTCAGGTCCTCCTGAGCCCCTGCTGCTCCCCAGCCTGTTCATCTGTTGCTGTCAGTGGCCATCTAACCATGATGCCTTAACATGTGGAACGTGCTGTGGGGGCCTCGCTAACCTCTAACTCCCCGTGTCTGCATGAGCATGTGGTCTCCCCGTCCCTGCCCCGTCCACAGTCCCGGTGACCCAGGGAGGTGTGGGGTGTGCTGCTGCTCCCCAGCTTGCCAGGGCCTGGTCAACCCTCCCCCTCCCCCCGGCTAGGGCTGTGGGGATGGCTCCAGCAGACGGCCAGCTTCCTGTGGGGAGAGCCAAATTGCCAAAACTCAAGTTGCCTCCAGTCCCATCTGGGAGGCCGGGTGTCCTTGCCCTCTGCCTTCTCTGTCCCCATGGGCAGCACTGATCCACCCCCACCCCCCAAGGGCCCTCATCGAACAAAGCCAGCGGCCGAGCCTTACTCGTCCTGCCTGGGCCCTGCCGGCCAGTCACGTGCCTGGCCTGTCTGTATTTATTGCCTCCACATGTGCCGTCCTCTGGGCTGGCTGGCCTGCACCTCTGCCCCCAGGCTCTTGGTGCCACCATCCCCAGGCAGGCCCCTCCCCGGCCCCAGCCAGGACAAACCGTGGGACCAAGTGCGCACAGAGTCCGGAGCCGTCTCCTGTGCCTCCCCCTCCCTGTCCCCGGTCTCCCATGTAGTCTGCCAGGCTCAGGCCTCAGAACAGGCAGAGGAGCCTGTCCCTGCTTCTCCTCTCCTGACCGGGAAATAAACGCCCCTGAAGGAGCCGGGGGTCTGTGTTGTGTGTTGGCACGTGTCTGGGAGGGGCAGTAGGTTGTCACGGTTCTGTTGCCTCCTGGGCTTTCTCAGCCCAAGGGAAGTTCCGGGACCCTGTTGGGGGGAAGGGGTGGCGATGGAGAACAGAGACCCCTGGGGTCGTGGGGGTGGGGCCATGCTCTCCCAGCCCTGCCACACAGTGGCTGCTGTTCTGCAGCTATTTTTTTGGCTGCTGGCCAGTGTGGGATCTGAACCCTTGACCTTGATGTTAGGATACCATTCCCTAAGCAACTGAGCTAACTGGCCAGCCGCTCATCCTGCACCTATTTAATGGCAAATGAACATAAAACTCCCTTTCTATGTCACACCAGCCCTCCATGTGGCCTGGCTCATGGCTACTGTTGGGCAGTGCAAATCTAGAACCGTGCAGGGAGTTGTGCTGGCCTGTGGTGCTGGTTCTTGCAGAGGGAATCGTGAGGTGGAGGTCGCACTGTGGGCCAGGGGTCAGGGTCTTCTAGATTTAGAACTCTGCAGATGGACCCTGCTTCTTGGCTCTGCCAGACGTTGGGGCAGGTGGGGCCTCAGGCAGGCTCGGGTATCCAGGGCTTGCGGTGAGCACGCCCTCTAATGTCCACCCAGGGCCCTGCGCACACACGTGGGCACAGCCCAGGCATCCCGCAGGAATGCATCCCAACCGTGCAAAACAGAAACCTCACAGAGGATCAGGAACCTTACAAGAGACACTGCATAGAATAACTGGAATGACCTGATTCCAAGACCCAGGGAATGAACGGTGCCAGCTGCAGGTCAGCCTGGTGGAGGCGTGGCCCTGGGAAGCCAGGTGGCCGTGGTATGTGTGGCCGAGGCAGGAGGCCAAGGAGAGGCTCCAAGCCAACTGGCACTTCACAGCTTCCCCCAGAGCATCCTTCAGGACAAGACAGGGCCAGAGTCCCAAGGGTTGAATAGGCTGAGTGGGATGGACCAAAGGAGACTGAGAGGCCCCTCATGCTGCGCTGAGGTGCCAAAGAGCTGCTGGGGGGTGGCTGGGGGCAGTGCACTCAGCAGCCAGGTCCGACCAGCACAGCACCACCCAACACCTCCGTGTCTCAGTAGTGACCTCACTGTGGCACTGCCTCCTCTAGCACCACCCAGAAAGGCACCCAGAAACTCCAGACCCATGCCCCCTGCCCCACCTTCCCTGGACAGGGCAGGAGCAGATGACAGCACACAGAAGGGTTAATCCCAGAAAGTCCCCCTTTTCTGACCTGTTGCCAGTTTTGAAACCTGTCTTCTGCTGTCTTGGCTATTTAGAAAAGTGGTTGTATTTCATGCTTAGGCAGCTGGGGGTGGGCAGCTGCTGTCCCCACCCCCCACCCCCCACCCACACGGGTCATAGCTACACCGTCTTGCTACTGGTTTCTCAGCAGAGTAAGCCCTGTTAGGAGCTTATTGCCAGCTGGGGTGGTCCAGGAGCTGCCCTCTTGCCTCCCAGGTCACTGGCCACACCCCTGTGCCAGGATGGCTCCCATGGGGCTGGATGCCTCCTCGGCCATTGTTTCCAGGTCCCTGTGGGAGCCAGAGACAGGTTGATTCTGGAGCTGTGCTGTACTAGATGACCTGACAGAATGGCACCTCCCAAGGACAGCCAGCCCAGACGCAGATCTTCAGGTCCCAGAGCAGCCCTCAATTCCCCAGGAAGCAAAGATCCTAACCAGTCTCTCCCAGAACTGGTCCTGGCGAGGCTCCTCAGCCCCAGGGCTCTCCAGGCACTTCAACTCCCAGCTCACTTTTTTTTTGGGGGGGGGGGGGGAAGGGGG
>NW_007727433.1:471883-475277 GCF_000696425.1 Galeopterus variegatus
AGAGGAAGATTTAACAACCTCAATTTTTTTTTTTTTTTTTTGAGGCCTTAACAAGGGAAAAAGGGGGGGGCAACTTTGGGGGGGGGGGGGGGAAGGGGGGCGGCTGGCCGGTACGGGGATCTGAACCCATGACCTTGGTGTTACAAAGCTGTGCTATAACCGGCCAGCCTCCAGTTCACTTTTTAAAAGGCCCAGTGGAAATCCTCAGACCCAACGTTGGTCTATGTTGTCAGCAGTTCCATTTCTAGGGCAAGGGCCTTCTGAGGCTCATGTTGGGCTAAAAGCTTAATATTTTCCCAGCTTTAGTTAGACATGTGAACTCAGACTGGAGTGCCAAGTTGTATGGGCACACTGCCAACAGCCAGGACTTTGTCCTGACTCCTCCCTGGTGCAGGATGACATGAGGTGGCACCTGCAGAATGTGTATGACATGTCTGTTGGGTCTCAAGTCTAACCCAGTCCTCCTGGTCCCACCCCAAACCTGTTTGTACAGCCTGGTGCTACAGGGCCCAGCCTCCCTGACCCCACAAATCAATGCCCAGTCCTCTCCCCCAACCTCCTTCTGTTCATGGCTCCCAGGAATCCTGAAACCTCCACACAGACCAAGCCACCTCCAAACAGACCCTTCTTCCACTGAGGAGGGTGACAAGCCACAGCCAGTGCCAGGACAGGGCGTGTGATGTGACCCACTAACCGCTTGCTGTGGTGCTTTAAGAGAACCTTCTCCACGCCCAGCATTGTCCTGCACTGGGCCCACACTCACTACCAACCTGCTCTGGATTTAGCTCTCACCCATGCCCCTGGCTCACCCACCTGGCACAGTCTTCTGCCCTGCTGTTGTTCAGCAGCAGGAACCTGAAGTCAGTGGCCGTGGGAGCACTTCCCGGGTGCCCACAAGTCTGCTGTTAGCCCCCTCGGGGGGCAGGCTGACAGGGAGTTGTTCTCTCCCAAGAACTCTTTTTGAGAATAGTAGTAATCAAAACATTTGATTACCCACCAGTTCAACCAGTATTTAATGGGTGCCTTCTCTGAGAATGAGCCTCCCTGGAGGATGTTGGGAAGCATCTGTGATGGCTCAAAGAAATGCCAAAACTACAGCATCAGGGCAGCCTGACCCCCAAGGGCACGCTCCTTGAAGGATCTGGATACACCAGGGTGCCCCAGGGCTGCTCTTGGAAGGTGTGTGGGCAGGCCTTAGGGAAAGGAGCCAGAGACAGAGACAGAAAGGCCTGCAGAGTACTCAGCTGAACTGACCTGCCTTCTGGGGAGCAGGTCGCACCCCCCACACCTCATCCAGCTACGGAACAACACTGCAGAGACTGGGGGTCTCTTGGGCCATCCCCAACACAGGCCTCCCTCCAGCTTCCCCAGAATCCCTTCTGCTGCTCCTGCACGGGTGGGTGCAGGCTAATTCGAGAAGGGCAGGGATGCCTTCAGAGGACACATCACAGGCAGCTGAGGCCTCGGTTTGAAATACCGTGATCCATCCAGGCCAGGGTCTTTGTTGGGCACTCTGGTTTTCTTTTTTTTCTTTTTTGTCTTTTTTCGTGTCCGGTAACAGATCGCAACCCTCAGTGTCGCACCCGTACCGGACCGGGACCGGCAACGGGATCGCAACCCTCGGCGCTGCGCCCGCACCTCGCTCAGCCAGTGAGCGGGAACCGGTCTGTATGTGGGATCCGAACCCTCGGCGGGAGCGCCACCACGCTCCCAAGCGGCGCACTGTAGCAGTGCGCCACCGGGCCGGCCCGGCACTCTGGTTTTCACAGAAGAAAGTCAACCTGGTCATGGCCACCTGGGCTGTACAGCAGCCCTGCCCTCTGCTACCCTGGCCACTGCCCTCTGCTTTGGCCAATTGTGTCCCAGAGCCAACCTGAGTGAGACTCAAGCACAGTGACGTGGCCGCTTGTCTGGCCTGTGCACCTGGAGTGTTCTCTGCTTGGTCCTGATGTTTTAAGTCTGTGAACATTTCTCCATTATACCTTATGTTTCTAGGGCTAAGCTGCTGCCAAATCATCATGAACTAATCAATGTCATGGTATCTTAAATGTCCATACGTGTACAAAACAGAAGCCCCAATATTTATACATCTACACTCAGAGCTACACTCATAAGCACTTGTGTGTGTGTGTGTGGCTGGCCGGTACAGGGATCCAACCCTCGACCTTGATGTTATCAGCACTACACTCTGGCCAACTCAGCTAATCAGCCAGACCATCACCTCTTATACAAGTACTTAGCCCTGGTACAAATGTCTGTTGCCTCCGGCCCCAAACTGTGGTTTCACAAAACGTTGGGAGGTTGTGCAGTAGAGCTGAAGCAATGCCCACCCCCGCCCGCCAGCAGCTGCAGTCGCTCCTTAAGGGGGGCTGCTGCTCACTGGGGGACACCTAGCCGGGCCTGCGGAGCTGCGGCGGAGGGCGGTGCCCACGGGGCACACGCTCGCGGCCCCTCGAAGTCACCCCCGTGAAGCGCAGGTCTCCAGCCCCCGGTCCTGACCCCGGAGCTCACACTCCAGGGCAGGGCTTCCGTGTTCTCCACAACGACGCGCCAACGGGCACAAACTCTCACAGTACGGAAGCCCCTTCCCTACGTCCGGCCATTTCTGAAGTCGGGATCCCACTTCAGCCACCGGGTAGCGTTCCCTTTCCCCGGCCCGATACTGAGGGGCGCGGGCCCGAGCGGGCCGCGGGGCTCGGAGCTTCCAGAAGCCACTCAACGCGACACTTCGACACTTCCAAGAAACCCGACGTACACAAAGTGTCCCCGCGGCCCACACACGACAGGCTGCGGGTCCCCGACCCGGGTAGGCAGGCCCGCTGCAACAGGCAGCCCCTCCGCGACCCCGACTCCCCCGCAGGCGCCGCACGGGCGGCACGCGCGCCGGAAGTTGCGACACCTAGCTTCCGGCCCGCGGACCGGGGGGGCGGAGCCAGGTACGGATACGCGGTCCAGTCAGAAAGCAACACGAGGTGTTTCGGAGGCGCAGGCGCGGCTCCGCCCCCTGACCGGGACTCCGCCCCGCTGCCACGTTCGACGAAGGAACGCGCCTGGTGAGCGCGTCTCTCGGCCAATCAGGAGCCACGGAGTTCGGGCTGCCCAAAGTAACAGCCATTCCAGACCCGCGGAAGGTATGGGAGAAAGCCACCAATCAGAAGTCGAGGAGGAGAAAGTTCTCCGCCGGGAGCCAATGAGAGGCTGGAGAAGTGTGCGAGCGCGAGCTCTTCGGCCAATCCAGGGCGAGGGCGAGGGCGTCCCCCGCAGCATTTCCGACTCCGGGGCAGGGTCTAGTGTGGCCGTTCAATCCGGGCGTGGAGAAGGCGGGCCCCGAAGCCCGCCGGCCAATGGGAGGCGGGCCCCGGGACGCGTGCGCGCGGCGTCCGGAGCGCGCGTC
>NW_007727433.1:475659-492491 GCF_000696425.1 Galeopterus variegatus
CACAAGTCCCTGCTGGTGGAGTTCTGTGAGCGCCGGGCTGGGCCGGGCCGGGGCGGGCCGCGGCGGGGGTCCGGGCCGGGCCTGGCGCCGGCCCGCCCTCTCCAGCTGCAGGGCCGCGTCTGGGTGTTCGCGGGCTGCTCTAGGGACACGCTTGCCCGGCGGCCTGCGGGGAGCAGGGAGTTACGAGTCGTTAAGGCGTCCGCCTTTCTCTGCGGGCGGTGACATAGCAGGGGGTGGCGTTGGCTTGTCGTTCGTGGCCTCTGTCCTGAGACTGCCCGAGAGCACCAAGCTATTAGCCGTGCCTCGTGCCCGAAGAGGGGCCCGTCCTTGGGAGGAGATAACGTCTTTCGGAAGGGGAGAGCAGGGGCAGCGGTGGGACGGCTCGAGTGCTACTCTCTACTGTGCTGTTTCCTTTCTCAGACGCCCCTTGGTGTGGCCATTGCAAAGCTCTGGCCCCCGAGTACGCCAAAGCAGCTGCGAAGCTGAAGGCAGAAGGCTCCGAGATCAGATTGGCAAAGGTGGACGCCACCGAGGAGTCTGACCTAGCTCAGCAGTACGGCGTCCGCGGCTACCCCACCATCAAGTTCTTCAAGAATGGAGATACTACTTCCCCAAAGGAGTATGCAGGTGCGACTGCGTCCAGCTCCTTAATGGTCTTTAGAGAGGCATTTGCCTGCACGCCCAGAGGCTGGGAGGGAACCTGTTCTCAGACTGGGCTCTTAGTCTGGATCTATCTGCCCCTGAGGGACCGGTGAGGAAAGTTCTTCCCCGTCCTGCTAGTGGAGAGTGTGTTATACCTGTCTCTGGTGACATCCTGGGTGGCGGCTGGCTGGCTGAGGCTCGTCTGGAGACTGACCAGCCAGGAGAGGGAGGCTGGTGCCATTCTGACCACATGGGGCTTATTGAGCTGTCAGTGTTTCTAGGGACAGCAGGGCTGCCATAAGGTACGGTGACAGTTGCTAATTATCCGGGGATTGTAGAGTGCCGGCCACCAAGCCAAGTGCTTGTGTGGTTTCTTGTCAGGTCCCCTCGTTGAGGAGTGCTGAGACTTAGACTGTAACCGGGTCACAGCTGTCGGTGGCAGTCTTTGAGTCCAGGCCCAGCCTTGTCCGCTGCACAAGTTCTCTGCCGCTGTCTTGCTGCCTCTGAAGCAGCTTTTATGGAGGCTGGGGCCCGTTGGTAGCTAGGTCAGTTACGATGGCAAAAGAACCATCCTTCATCTGTAAAACCAGTTCTGTGGCACATCTGCCAGACCCTGCGGTGGGTGGTCTGATGGCAGTTCCCGCAGTGTTAGCAAAGGTGTCCCCTCGAGCACCTTGTCCTGTTACTTTAGTGTCAGCAGCCCTGTGGTTGTCCTGGTGGGCTGTATCACTCTTCCCATTTTGTGTGTGTTCTCACTTTCAGAAAGGGTAATGCCATGTGCAGAGCTACCATGTGCTGTCACTAGTCCTTAGGTTTTATAGGCAAGACACCTATTACACATCTGCTTGTAACCGGTGACTCAGCTTTTTGTTACCAGATTTGGCTCTTCCCAAGTTGGACTAGGTAGTCAAACCCGATGAGGGTAAGAACAGTAATTATTCTTCAGCCTCAGTGTCTTAAGAGGAGTAGGTTTCTTTCTTTTCATTTTGTTTGCTGCTGTTGTCATGGAGGTGTGTGATCCTCGTTTAATTTCCTCCTGGTCTGGGAGGTATGTGGTCAGGCCAGGGACGAGAACCCCCGACCCACCGGGGGTAGGTTTGGAGGCCTGTCAGGGCATGTCAAGTAGTGCGGATTTCACAGGTGGGAAAACTGGCACCGAGGCTGACCTACCACATCTCTAAGATGCAGCCTGGTGTGAGACCACCAGGTGTATGTTTGATGAATTTAAGGGCCGAAGAAAACTTAGGAGATGCAGAGGGGTTAGAGAGGAAAAATGGTCTGTGATTCTGTTACCCAGAGATAGCCTCGCTCTTCTTTTCCTCTTCTAGTCACAGCCACAGGCTCTCGCGTGCACTGGAATTCGGGGGGTGGGTGAACAGGGCTCTTGACTGCTCTGTGGCGAGAGGACATCTTGCTCTCGGTGTTCATGCAGACGTTCTCAGCCGGTGTGGCAGAGGACTTGGGCGAGGACGGGCCAGGTGCAGCGGGCGGCGCTCGCGCTTCAGACTGGAACCTGTGTCTGTTTGGGTGTAGCCGGCAGAGAAGCCGACGACATAGTGAACTGGCTGAAGAAGCGCACGGGCCCAGCTGCCACCACCCTGTCAGACGTTGCAGCTGCAGAGTCCTTGGTGGAGTCCAGTGAGGTGGCGGTCATCGGCTTCTTCAAGGTAGAGGCTTCAGAACTTCATTTTGATCTTCCTGTGTTCTGTCACTGTTTGAGGAAGGGTCCCCTGGCCGGTGGCCTGCGGTTCTGCATGTGTCCTCTAGACTTGGGCACTGCGGTGTCTGCCCAGCCACTGTCCCAGGCAGGGATCCTCATTGTTGGGTGTGTGGCCACCTCTGGTGTTCCCTCCTCTTCAAGGATGTGGAATCGGACTTTGCCAAGCAGTTCTTGCTGGCGGCAGAAGCTGTGGATGACATACCGTTTGGGATCACTTCCAACAGCGATGTGTTCTCCAGATATCAGCTTGACAGAGATGGAGTTGTCCTCTTTAAGAAGGTGAGTCGCCATCTGGTGGCCCTGCCCAGGGACGTTTGGGGGTTGGTCTGCAGGGGGCGGTGTCGTGTTCCTCGTTGGCAGGAGAACCTTGCCTTGACACCTCGGACTGGGAGACAGTTTGTTACCAAGGGTCCATTTTGCATTTCTGTGGTGTTGGACTGTAGAAGCCACTGAAAACAGTGGCCTTTAAACCTCCTAGCTGTGGCCCTTCTGCCAGCCTCCTGGGACAGCTGGTGTGCTGTGTTCTACCAAAGAAACAAGTGGAGCTGCTTTTGACCGTCAGGGTTTTTTTTCCCAGTTATGGTAAAACACATACAGCAAATTGTCATTTTAACCTTTTTTAATTTTTTGCTGGCCTGCACAGGGATCACCTTCCTGACGCTGGTGTTAGCACTAAGCTCACCAGCTGTGCTAACCGGCCGGCTTAACTGTCACTGAGTGTACAATTCAGTGGCATTGATTACATTCTCAGTGTCCTGCAGTCATCACTCCTGTTTCCAGAACTTTTTCCTCACCCCAGATGGCAGCTCTGGAGTATTAACTCTCTAGGCACATGTTCCCACCCTGCAGGCAAAGCTCCACCTCCTGTGCTCCCCACCCCCGGGGGCTTCTCCGACCCCTGAGGATCCTGATCCTGTTGTTCTTCCCGTCACAAGGGGCTGCTGCGAAGCACGGTGCCCAACCGCATGTCTGTTACCAGGCTCTGTGTTTGCCCAGCATGACTGGTGGGGCCTGGAGGTTGTCATTTGCCTTAGTCACCAGACAGGTGGGGTTGGGGCCGGTCACGCATGCTGTTGGCACATAGTATACCTGGATGTGGATGAGCGTGGGTTAATGCCATTCAGGTAGCAAGGTGTAGAGCAGGAAAGGAGAGAACGTTCTCTGGGAGGAAGGACCCAGTGACTGAGAGGGACAAGAGGGAGGTCTTCAGGGGGTGGGGAGAGGACCTCTGAGTCCCGTCATCCTTGTTTCCAGTGGGAAGGAGGAGGAGGTGTGAGGCAGAGTCAGAGCAGAGTCCTGAGCTGCGTGGCCACGAGCACGCAGGATTTGGGGTGAGCTGCTGCTTGGTTTGGAAGTGGGGGCGGCCTCTAGTCTGAGGTCGTTTTGTGTTGCACCTCACGTGTGAATCGCCTGACAGGCTGGGGCGAAGTGGTTTTGACGAGGAGGAGCGGATTTGTTTCCTGGAGTGAGCGCTGAGCATCCGGCGCCGGCCGGGAGGAGGGCACGTGGAGCCGCGGAGGGGCCCGGTGGCAGAAGCCCTCCTTGGTGTCCTTGTTCCTGTCGTTTAGCTGTTTCTGTAGCCCCTGCCTGAGAGTAACTCAAGACACCTTACTTGGTAGAGATAGCACAGTGTTCCCTAAAGGGAAGGAATTGCTGAGGCGGTCAGCTGCCATCGCAGAGGTGCCCAGGCACTTTTAACGTGACACCCGCTTGGAGGAGTGTGGTGAAGAGCCTCGGGAGCTGTGTGGAGCACAAGCTCTTTGGGGTGCTACAGAGTAGGTCCCGAGTCTCGTCCTAGGATTCAGGTTCTCAGGGAGAGCTGCTCTGAAGCTTGAGAAGGCCTTTTGGTCATTCGGTGCCCACCATTCTCTCCTGTGGTCCTGGAGGTCTGGAGTGGCAGTCTTAACACTGGGGACCATGTGTCTAGGAAGGCTGCAAGGACTGTTTCTTGTCTTGCCTACAGAGAAGCGAGTATGGGGGAGGTAGCCTGTTTGGAATCCCTATGTGTGATTGTTTTCTCTCTCAATTCTCTGGTGTCCACTCGAGGCTGGGCACAGGTGGCACCCCTTGGGTCTGGTGATGGGGTGGCACTTTCTCTCCCACTTGGGGTGGCTCATGTATCCATGATGGTGGAATGTGGGTGCTTCAGGCAGCCTTGGGCAGAAGCCCGGCAGAGCCATGGACGAAGGGAGACGACTCCAGGGCCCAGACCCTCGGGTTTCTGCTGCTGCTGTGTCCCGGCCGCTACCTCTGTCAAGTTCACCTTCTAGGCTGTACCTGTCCCTCTTCTTCCAGGCTGTTAGACCCCTTGTCCTCAGAGTGAGCTGGGCCTTCCTGTCTGCCCAGGGGACAGTGGCGGCCGAGCCGGCTGTGGCCTTCGCTGTTCTTCCCTGGGAGGGATGGCGGGGCCAGTGGAAGCAGCAGAGCCTGGAGCCCAGCGAGGCCTGGCCGGGGCCTCTGGTCACTGGTGAGCAGGTCATTGATTTGAGAGCTGGTCGTCCTGTGTCTTCATTCGTTCTGATGTTTACTTCAGTTTTTCTTTTTGGGGAGTTCGGAGTGAGTGAAGGGTGGAGCTTCTCCAGCAGCTCAACAGCAAAGTCAAACTTTTTCGTGACATTCATCACCATGGCCTGGCGGGGCTGGCTCAGCGGTCTCTGCCCAAGGCCTCAGGCCTCCTGCATCTGTCCTCTCAATAAATGGGAGCTGTCTACTTTTTACCAAAATAGACTGAACGAGTGTAACGTGGCAGCATTACTAAAAAGATTGCCACCCCAAGACAGGTATGGTAGCACCTCCGGACGTGGCTCAGCAATATCCCTGGGGAAGGTGGGCCCAGCCCTGCTGCGTGCCTCGTGGGGCCTGGCCTCCACCAGTGGCTCGCTTCCATGTGGTGCTCTCAGAGCGCCTCCTGGCCTTGGTTTTTCTGCCTCTTTTTACCCTCCCCGTGTTTGCGGTATTGGGAAGACAGAGCAGGCTGGGAAGCCTTTGGGTCAGGGTCAGGCTGGCATGTGGGGGTCAGGGAGTGGCCACCTGCTCTTCTGCGATGACTCTGGAGAAGCATACAGGGAGCTGGCTCATAGGAGAAGATGAGTGATTTCTTTCTCTACGTTTCACGAAAGAAGGTCAAGGGGAGTAGTGGAGGCTCACCTGCACAGTTTCAAGCGTGGGGACAGACACTCAGCCTTAGGAGCTGTTTCTGCCTGTCCCCCTCCTGAGCTGAGGCCGGCAGCCCCAGTCCAGGGCTGTCCTGTGTGGCTGCCTCGAGGCTGGTCTGCAGCAGCAGCAGTACTCCAGCTCTGTGGCCTCGGGACTCCTTAAACTGCTGCACGCCATCGAGGACCCAGAGCTCGTGAGTCAGTACATTATTCCTTTCGGTTCCCATTGCATTAGAAGCGAGAACTGAGGAGTATATGGAGTTCTAGTTCACTTAAAAATCGGAGTAGAAGCCAGGTAAATGTTACCATAAGTGATGTTTTCACCAAAGTTAGCTTTCGAGACAAAACAACGTAACACAGTCAGTGGTGTTTAGGTTTCTGCCGCTCTGTTGCTCTTTCGGTGTCTGGCTTCACGGGTACTTCTCTTCTGCCTCCGTTGTGGTGATGCCACGCGTCCTGCAGCCTCTGTAACACGCCACCGCACACTTGAGGCCGTCGGGTGTGACTGTGAAGGCGCTCTGCCTGCGGATGCAGGAGGGTCTGGGGCCCGGGCTCCTGGGGTGTGGACCGTAACTTTGAGAGCTGCTGTTGTAGGAACGTGGAGATGAGAGAGGTAGTTTATGTAGAACCTGAGTCTTCCCCGGCCTGCAGGTGTTGGAGGCTCTTGGGCCTGTGGGCGGAGAGGGTGTTGCTTATTGTGACAGCTCCATTCTGCAGCCGGCAGGCACCCACTTTGTCACGCTGGCCCCACGGGTCCCGTGGGACAGAGTGTGAGGTGAGCTGGTGCCACGCTGGTGCTTGGGAAGTTGCCCTGTGCTTCTGGGAAGCCAGCCTGCTCTCCATGGTGATGTCACTGTTCCCATACCCAGGAGAATGCGGGCGCCTGCCCCTGCCACTCCCACAGCCCTTGCCTGGCCTGGCTTTGTGGAGAGGCAGCCGGTCCGTGGGTACAGGGTACAGGGTCCAGTGGCACCTCTGGCTGTCCCAGCCACACTTGTCCTTCAGTTGGGGCAGCTGGAGGACTGTGAGCATCAGGCTTGAGCTGTGGACACGAGGCCGTCCCCACGCCGGTGGCTACAGGGCGATGGCTGACGCTGTCCAGGCTGTCAGGGAGCAGGTGTCCTGTCCCCATTGCAGGAACCTGTGGCTTGAAACCCCAGACAGGAGGGCAGCTCTGCGGGCTGCTGTGCTTGGCTGAGCCCGGGGCTGCCTGGGCCATGGGGCTGGTTTCGCAGCAAATTCACAGCCTCCTTTTTGTCCACAGTTTGATGAAGGCCGGAACAACTTTGAGGGGGAGGTCACCCAAGAGAACCTGCTGGACTTCATCAAGCACAACCAGCTGCCCCTGGTCATCGAGTTCACTGAGCAGGTGGGTGCTCCTGCCGTCCTGTTGCCCCGAGAGCACCAGAGATGGTGTGGGGGGTCCCCAGGGTGGGTGAGAGGCTCCCCGTCACCACTGTCATCTAGGCGTCTGGTGGCTCAGATTCAGTAACTTGTGTTTATAACACAGACAGCCCCAAAGATTTTTGGAGGTGAAATCAAGACTCACATCCTGCTGTTCCTGCCCAAGAGCGTGTCTGACTATGACGGGAAACTGAGCAACTTCAAAAAAGCCGCCGAGAGCTTCAAGGGCAAGGTGAGCCGTGCTCGCTCCCGATGCTCGTGGGGCAGCTCTTCCCGAGGTGGTCTAGGTGTGAACTTCCTGAGGCCACCTCCTGGACAGGCACCTGCTTTCAGGAGAACCTGTTCCTCGGGGTCTGGAGGCTGGAGAGCTGGGCCTGCAGGTCTGGTTGGGCAATGCCAGGCTCTGAGTGGAAGGAGAGATGGTTTTAAGAGTGAAATAAGGAGGTAGAAAGCAGACACGCAGCCTTGACGAGCCCGTCTCAGTTCTCAGTGTGCCTTTTCTCCCCAAGATCCTATTCATCTTCATCGATAGCGACCACAGCGACAACCAGCGCATCCTCGAGTTCTTCGGCCTGAAGAAGGAGGAATGTCCAGCCGTGCGCCTCATCACCCTGGAGGAGGAGATGACCAAGTACAAGCCTGAGTCCGATGAGCTGACGGCGGAGAAGATCACGGAGTTCTGCCACCACTTCCTGGAGGGCAAGATCAAGGTGCGGGTGGGCCTGGGCGGGGGCTCACCTACAGCCAGCCTCAAGGAGCGGAACAGCCGCCTCTGGCCCTCAGAGTCCCCGGCTTCCTGTGGCTTCATCCTCAAAGTGTGTGAGAACATTAGCATAAGATTCCAAACCCTGGGGACCGTGGAGAAGCGCTTCGCTGATGTGGCCACCAGCACAGGCCGAGGCAGCATCAAGGCTGGAGGGTGCAACTGCTTTTTCTACTTGGGTCTAAGTTGCGGGCTCAGCTGTCTTCCTGAGTTCTTGGCACCGTCGCCCAGGTGGCCCCTGTCCTGAGGCTTCATAAGCCATCCTGGGCCGTTGAGGGGCAGCCATGGCCTCAACTCCAGCCAGGGTGGGAATTTGGGGGGACTTCTGCAGGGCCCCAGGCAGTGCTGTTCTTGACCGGGATCTTCCTGCTCTCCAGCCCCACCTGATGAGCCAGGAGCTGCCTGAGGACTGGGACAAGCAGCCTGTCAAAGTGCTTGTCGGAAAGAACTTCGAAGAGGTGGCTTTTGATGAGACAAAGAATGTCTTTGTGGAATTCTGTAAGTGAACCCTCTTTAGCTTCCTGAATGGGGCGTGTGCAGTGCGGCGGGACGCTGTCTGTGCAGGTGCCTCTGTGGTCCAGGGTGGACCCTCAGTGCTGCTTTGCTTTCAGATGCCCCGTGGTGCGGTCACTGCAAGCAGCTGGCTCCCATTTGGGATAAACTGGGGGAGACGTACAAGGATCATGAGGATATCGTCATCGCCAAGATGGACTCAACAGCCAACGAAGTGGAGGCAGTCAAAGTGCACAGCTTCCCGACGCTGAAGTTCTTCCCTGCCAGCACGGACAGAACGGTGCGCCTGCTGGGCGGGGCCGGGCTCCTGGGCAAGCAGTGTCCACACGCCAGCTTGGGGTCCTCTGCTGTCAAAGGGGCCTGGGGCTAGAGGGGACTCAGGCAGGAAGGTGCGTGTGGAGGAGACCAGGGGCTCTGCCACTGCCCATGGGGTCCATCTGGGGCCTGGGACCAGCTCCAGACCCCTCACCCCTCGTCCTTTGTCCCCCACAGGTCATCGATTACAATGGGGAGCGGACACTGGACGGTTTTAAGAAGTTCTTGGAGAGCGGTGGCCAGGACGGGGCAGGGGATGACGATGTAAGTGGCAGCAGGCCTCTGGGGATGTAGCCCTGTGGTCCACGTGTGGCACCGCTGGAGGCACGTATGTGCCCAGGGCCCTGGGGCTCAGACCGATGCTCTGCTGAGGTCAGCATCCCTGTCAGGGAGAGGTTATGAAGGCGTCTTGGAAAGCCAGATTTTGCTTCGGAGATCTCTTCAGATGCATCCCACAGGGCCCTCATGTCTCTGCTAATGTGGACTTGACTGTCTGTCCCCAGCTGACTGAGGCTTGCGTTGCTCTGCTGATGAGAGCACTTGCTCGTCTCTGTCGAGGCGCCTGGTGGGCCCTGGCCCAAAGTGCAGACACAGCTTGCCCTTGGGAGCTCAGTCCTGTGTGGGTCAGCTCCTGGCCAGTGACAGTGGTGACTGTTAGGCTGCGGGCAGGTAGAGGGAGGTCAGGAGGACATTGCCTGGGTGGGGGTTGTGACTGTAGCTGACATCTAGGGCAGAGAGTGGTGGAAGTGGTCTGGGCCCTCCCAGAAGTGCTGGGGAAGGGGGAGCAGAGTAGACCTGCCCAGAGGCAGCAGGCAGGGTGGGGATCGAGGAAAGAGGCCAAGTCACTCCTACTGCCTTATGGCCTGTCGCTGGGAGGGCGACTGTTAGGCTGCGGGCAGGTAGAGGGAGGTCAGGAGGACATTGCCTGGGTGGGGGTTGTGGCTGTAGCTGACATCTAGGGCAGAGAGTGGTGGAAGTGGTCTGGGCCCTCCCAGAAGTGCTGGGGAAGGGGGAGCAGAGTGGACCTGCCCGGAGGCAGCAGGCAGGGTGGGGATCGAGGAAAGAGGCCAAGTCACTCCTACTGCCTTATGGCCTGTCGCTGGGAGGGCGTGAACGTTGCACCCCAGTGGTTACTGTGCTCTGGTGTCTCACCCTGGCTGTTATCACTGCCAGGATGGGGACCTTCCTCAGGCTCTTTTGGTGCCAAACTGGGAGGCACACCTGCCCCCGCCACGCCCCTCAGGAAGGGTCTGAGGGCTGGGCTGGGGTTCCCGGGGCTCCTGTCACTGTGGAGGCTCTGCTTCATCCTGCCTTACGGGCAGAAACCCCCCCACGCCTCACTCTTCTTGGGAAGACCCCCATGCATCTTGGCTGCTCCTGTGACTGGTGGCTGTGTCTGACATGACCTGCTGGTCCCTGGGGCGTGAGGAATGGGGGTGCCAGGGGGCCCACTGGCTGCTGCGGTCTCTCCCGTGCTGCAGCCAGCCGTGCTCTCACCCTCGCCTTCTGCATTCCAGGACCTAGATCTGGAGGAAGCGGAAGAGCCGGACATGGAGGAGGATGACGATCAGAAAGCTGCGAAAGACGAGCTGTAACGTGCAGACCAGACCTGGGCACCCCCACCCCATGCCCCGCAGGGGCTGCACACCCAGCAGCCACACCCAGCGGCCAGGCCGCAAGCCTGCAGGACCCTCGCCTGAGGGAGGGAGGGAGCGGCAACCGAAATCCAGGGAACCTTCCAGAAGTAACACTTCATCCTAACACACACAAACCTAAATCTGTCTCTCTTGCTTTTCGATTTTTGGAAAGGGATTTGCCTCTAGGCCAGCCCGTCTTGGTGGGCTATTTTTTTCCTTTTTTTAAAATTGTGATGTACTTTTTGTACGTGGTTTTGTCCAGAATGCTTGTAAGACGTTTTGGAACCCCACGCTGGTGATGTCTCCTCCCTGTTAGAGGCGTTTACACCGTCACTTAAGAAACTCCATCTGTGGGAGTTCAGACATGTTTCGACGTCAGGGTATTTGCTCCACCTCAGCTGGGCCTCCCTGGAGACTCCTGTCCCCTCGCTGGCAGGAAGCGGAGCTAAGCTGGACACGCCACTCTCCACCTCATGCCAGCTGCTGTGACTGAGCAGGGTCCTGCCTGCGCCTTTGGTTAAACAGAGACCTCTGAATCACGTTGGAGGGTGGGCCCCCAGGCTTGGCAGAGGGGATTGCTGGTTGCCAGCTCCAGGGCCCAGGACAGGCCTGGGCAGCACCCCCTCCAGCCAGGCTGCTCGTCCTGTTGTGGGCACATTGCTTCCATGACTGCTGGACTCTCCAGTGTGTCCTGAGGCCCACACGAGGTGGAGCCAGGACCCCGACCCCAGGCTGGGGCACAGCCAAGGATGCTGGAGCTGAATCAGCCACTGGCAGTCCTTCAGGCATTTCCACCACAAATATGGAATTGAACTCATTGGCCAAATAAAGTTGAGATTCCACTACCCTTCCTGGCCTGCACTTCATGTTCTCCCTAAGCCGTGGGAGGTTGGGCTGGGATTCTGATGCTGACATGACAGAGGGGCTTTGGGGGGGCCCCTGTGGTAGAGAAGGAGACGCCCCCGTCATAGGTATGGCTCCTAACTGCACGTGGCCCTGGGACGGCATGGACTGCAGGTTACCAGGTGAGGGAGGGGCCCTGCCTGTGACCCTCCCTAACCCTTGCCCAGACTGACTGGAACAGCTGGTGTTAACTCTTCGGTTTCTGGTTGTCACTACACTGGTCCTGCACGCGTGCCACATCACGACCCTGCATGTGGATGCACACAGAGCCTGTTCTCTCCCCTGCCCGTCCTAGAAGTTCAGGGCAGATGGCCTTGGTGAGGATTCTGTGAGGAGTCCCAAGATTCCTGGGTCCCCGCCCAGCTGGGATGCTCACGGGTTGGGCCTCAGCCCATGGGAGGGGGCCGTGGTCACCTCCCTCATGGCCATACAGGCCTTGCCCAGCCATACAGGCCTTCACAAACCCGAGGGCTGCCCCTACCCCCAATCAGGGCTGTGGGTTACACGGGTGGTATGTGATGAGAACCTGGTGTCAGTGTCTTCAGCAGCACCCCAGCGCACCACGCCCACCCCCACCTGTGCCCACACGCCCCATCATCCTCATGCTGCTGGTTCCAGCTCAGCAGTCCGGTGCTGACATCTGCCCACAGCTGGTGCTTCCTTTGTCGTTTTCAGGTGGCCGTGTTGGGGCTGGTTTCTGCTAGTTCAGCACCAGGAGCCACAGCAGGGTTTTGTGTGTCATGCCCGGATCCCAGACACACGAGACCTGCATCTACAGAAAAGCAGGCACGAGCACTTGGAAGTTCTGTGGGAGAGTATTAGCTTTGCGCCCCACAGATGGGAGCTGAGGACTAAGAGTTGTGGCTCCCGCAGGGGAGGACACGTGGGTATCCAGGGAGAAATCCAGCAGGGCCGTCTCTAGCTGCAGCTAAGAGGGTAGGCTGTGCCAGCGCCTGCGGTCCCTACCTGAGGGAAAGGCTACGGTGACCCTGCTGACCAGCTGTGCAGGGATCTGGCCCGGACCATGGCCGTCACACGCTGCTGGGACGGGGAGTGAGTCACTGATACCTGCCCCCTTGTGCAGAGGCAGCTGACCAGCGCATTCGTAGGCCCGGGTTTTGCTGGGAGGCTGTGGGGTGGTGTCCAAAACCTCACTGGCTGGACTGGTGGATTAGCGAGGCTCTTTACAGGCTCTGGGGGGATGCAGTTAAGGCTTAGCAGCCTGGAACTTCCTGATGTCTCTCTCTCTCTTTCCGACTGGCAAGCAGCCACGGGCCTAGAACCTGTAAAAGCAGCTTCCAGGCCTGTGCACTATACCCTGGGGATCCTCTGGCCTCCCGACTTGCAGCTGGACCTGTGCCTGCTGCGACTTTCTTAACAGGCCCTCTGGCTTTGTGTTTTGTGCAGAGCACTGCTGGCTGCATTTCTGAGACCTCTTAAAATTTGGATGGTAAACTTTTTGCATTAACTATTTTCAGCTTGTCCTCCAGAAAGTAGAAACTTAAAACCGTGCATGCCAGGTCACTTTACAAGTCCATGCTGACCAAGAATCAGGAACAAAGCTACATAAACATAGGTTCTGACCCGGAGCTGGGTGAAGTAGCATAACGGTGCACCGCACTGACTGCAGCAGGCCAGACTGTTCATAGGCGGCTTCTGATGAAAAGTTTCAAAGGGGAGAAACTTAAAACACTGGCTCCCATGTCCTTGCTGGAATCAAAGGCACATAAATACCTTTTAGAGGATCTGTTGGAACTGGGAAAGCTTCTGGGACCAGTCCCTTCATTGATCCAAATAGAAAACCCAAAGCCAAAACATTTTGAGCTCTCTCAGCTCACCTTTAGGAGGATGGACTAGGGCGTCCCACTGGGGTCACCAAACAGGCCTGTCTGATGGGCTTTCTGGAAAGCTTCTGGGACCAGTCCCTTCATTGATCCAAATAGAAAACCCAAAGCCAAAACATTTCGAGCTCTCTCAGCTCACCTTTAGGAGGATGGACTAGGGCGTCCCACTGGGGTCACCAAACAGGCCTGTCTGATGGGCTTTCCCCAACCCTGAGGCCTGGCATGCCCAGCAGTTCAGTCCTGCTGGTCCTTCTGGCCACACCACAGGTGTTGGCGGCTGCACCCAGCACGCCTTCATCTGATCCCCTGAGCAGGGTGGGCAGGAAGAATTTTCCACAACCTGAGAAAAGGCAATCTTCACATCTTTGGAGAACGCCGTCTCCTATCCACAGCGTAGAACCTTCCGTCTCTGGCCTTCGTGTAAACAAGCCAGAAGAAACTTTACCTGGCTCCTCCCAAGTGACTAGGAATTACAATTGACCAGCACCTCCCTCTGAGTCCCAGGAAATGAAGGGACCCTGGGAACCACCTCTGGTAGGGTCCCTGCAGGGCTGGGTCTGGCTGGGTGTTCAGGGGGGTGGTCCCTGGGGCACTACAGGGTGACTGCACCTGGCATGAGGCTTGTGGGACCAGTGGTACCAGGGCTGGGGTGAGCCTGGGCACTGAGGCAGATTGAGAAAACCCCACCAGGCAGGGAGGCCTTAGTAAATACCATTTCTCCTGTGGCATTTGACCCAAGGCTTTGCACCTAAAGGGAGTCTAATACATTAGCGAATTTGAGTTCACTGTATGGAGACCAGCCCGACGACACAAGGCTTGATGCTGACTCCCCTGGCTCCCTCGCTGGTCCTGGTTCTGTCCTCAGGCTTTCAGCGACCACCTGGAGGATCTTGCCAGCATTATGGGTTGAACTGTGTCCCCCAAATTCATGTTGAAGTCCTAACACCCAGGATCTCAGAACATGACCTTATTTGGAAATAGGATCATTGCAGGTGAAATAAGATGAGGTCATACTGGAGCGGGTAGGCCCTACTCCAACATGACTGGTGTCCTTGAAAAAGGGGAGATTTGGTCACAGAGACACATACAGGGAGAACGCCATGAAGATGAAGGTAGTGGGCCAGCCCCGTGGCTCACTCGGGAGAGTGTGGTGCTGATAGCACCGACGCCACGGGTTCGGATCCTATATAGGGATGGCCAGTGCGCTCACTGGCTGAGCGTGGTGTGGACGACACCAAGCCAAGGGTTGCGATCACCTTACCAGTCAAAAAAAAAAAAAAAGATGAAGGTAGAGATTGGGGGATGCCTCTAAGAGCCAAGAGACACCAAGGAGTGCCAGCGACCTCCAGAGCTCAGGGGAGAGGCCTGGAACAGGTGGTCCCTCAGAAGAACCAACCCTGTCCACACCTTGTTCTTAGACTTACAGCCTCCAGAACTGTGAGAATAAACTTCTGTTGTTCAAACCTGCCAATCTGTGGCACTTGGTCATGGCAGCCGGAGCAAGTTCTTTCAGCAGCTTTCTGTGCTGCCGGGGAACCCAGTGCAACTAACTGCTTGCCGTCCCTGGCCCCACAGATGTGCTCCTGGGGCTCCTCCGCCCAGCTTTACTCTTTGCCTGTGTCCCATCTGCTGGCTCTTCTCAGGCACCACAGTCTAAGCCCCACCTGAACCACAGCTGCAACTGTCACAGAACTAAAGGTGGCGAGCAGAGATGAGCCTGCTGGAACACCTTTTAAAATTCCATTGGTTGTGCTCCTACAGCAAGTCCATGGGGAGCACACCATCCAGGGCTGATGGTCCGATCTTTGGGGAGCAGACTGGACACCAGCTTAAGTGTGAGCACCTGTGTCCTTGACAGTGTCAGGAACCTAGAACCCAGAGAAACTGTGGAGGGCAGAAACAGGAGTGTGTGGGGCCGGCCCGGTGGCACACTGCTACAGTGCGCCGCTTGGGAGTGCGGCGGCGCTCCCGCCAAGGGTTCGGATCCCACATACAGACCGGTTCCCGCTCACTGGCTGAGCAAGGTGCGGACGCAGCACCGAGGGTTGCGATCCCGTTGCCGGTCCCGGTCCGGTACAGGAGCGACACAGGGTTGCAATCCATTGCCAGACACGAAAAAAGACAAAAAGGAAAAAAAAAAAAAAAAAGAAACAGGAGTGTGTGGGTACGTGGAGGGGAACAAGGCATGTGGGGGAGGGGCCCCACAGGATTGGCTGAGCAGGAGCCTGAGGCATTGGCATTCCAGCTTGGGGAGCCTGAGAGGTTTCTGAGCAGGAGGGAAAAGAGCCCCGAGTGGGGCAGGCCCTGCTGGGAGGCAGGGAGATGGGACAGGGCCTGGGCCTCCTCCAGGGCATGCACGGTGACCTGTGCTTGGGCCCTCCTGCTGACTTTCACCTACTTCACCCTTGAGCCCACGTTTCTGGCCTTCCTCTTGGAGTCTTGTCCTTCAACTGCTCTTCCCTGCCTTTGTAAGGCACCTTCTATGTCCAGCTGCAGGGCCAAGAAGGATCTGACCCCTTTGGCCAGGGACAGCGACAGGTGGGCTGAAAGATGAGCCACTGAACATGATCCTGAGCACCGGGAGGGGGGATCGGCTCCATTTCAGCCCCTCGCGTCCGGTGAGCATGACTGCGCAGCTTTATATAGCTCTGAGAGCCCTATATAGGTTGGAAGCCAGGTGTCCCTTAGACAGAAGAGCCCTCACGACGATCAGTCTGGCTGGACACATTCCTCGCGCTGGTGCAGTTGGGTCCCCAGAGGCGCGGCCCACCCCACAGCCGGCAGGATGCCCAGCAGAACTGTCCGCTACACCCGCTACAGCCCACGGCAGCGGCGCCGGCGGCTGTTGGCTGATCGCAGTGTACGTTTCCCTAATGACGTCCTGTTCTTGGACCACATCCGCCAGGGTGACCTGGAGCAGGTGGGACGCTTCATCCGGGCTCGGAAAGTCTCCCTGGACACCATCCACCCCTCAGGTGAGCAAGCATCAGAGGGACTGGCCGTGGGTCTATCGGGCAGCAGGGGAAGGCCAGCAGAAAGGACCAAGCATCTGCCTCAACCTCAACCCCTCCCGTCCCGCCCTGCCCAGGCCTGGCCGCCCTGCATGAAGCTGTGCTCTCTGGAAACCTGGAATGCGTGAAGCTGTTGGTCAAATACGGGGCTGACATTCACCAGCGTGACGAGACGGGCTGGACACCCCTGCATATCGCCTGCAGCGACGGGTACCCCGACATAGCCAGGTGAGGGGGGACCAGGGCTGCAGAGGCTTTATCCCAGCCCCTCCAGGCCTCAACTGGCCCCCAGTACGTCGGCTCCCAAAAGATGGCCCAGGTGGTGCAGGCGAGAACCCTGAGGGGTTCTGGAATGCGGTTTCTGCCCCGTGCTCTTAGAGCAAGCTGGGAAAGCAGGTCACAGCTTCCAGAGGGTCCGGTTTCTTCCTCCGCACCCTTCCCGGAAAAGACAGACAGGTGACCCCAGCCCTAGCCTGGGGTGGGCGGGTGAGCATCCCCCAGACCACCCCGGCTTCACCCAGGGCTGCCCTCTGCACTCCAGGTACCTCATCTCCCTGGGGGCAGACAGTCACGCCGCCAACGACGACGGCCACTTGCCCTCCGACCTCATCGACCCGGACTTCAAGGACCTGGTGGAGCTCTTCAAAGGGGCCAGGATGGACTGAGCCGGCCCGCCCTGCCGGGGCTCCCGCCTCCCCGACAAGTCCGCGCATGCCCGGGTGCCAGGACACGCCCGCCGCCCAGGCCCCAGACCTCGGGCACGACCCCCCGCCCTCCGCTCCGGCCTGGCTTTCCCTCCAGGTGACTTTTTTTACTGTGGCACTTTTTACTTTTTCAATAAACGCGATCCCCAAGCCTGCGGTGGTGCCTGCTTCCTGGGGGCCGGCTGCTGGGCGTCCGCGCTGCGCGGGGCAGGGGGAGCGCG
>NW_007727433.1:493725-497303 GCF_000696425.1 Galeopterus variegatus
TTGCCCTCCCCGCGCGCCCGGGCTCCCCGTGCTGTGGCGCGGCGCTGGGTCCGGGACCTCGCGGGGGTGCGGAGGGCACTGCGGGAGCCAGGGCTGCCCCCTGGATCGCGTCCTAACTGCGAAGGTGGTCCAGGCTCTGCTTCTCCTCGTCCTGCGCCCCAGGGTGCGCTCCCAGAGAGGGTGGTCTTCCAGGGGACCCCCAAGGAGGAGTAAGATAGTTTGGGGCAGAGGGGACGGCGGAGCTAAGGCCCGGAGGTGTGAGTGGGGACCAGTGAGTGGCCTTCTGGGGGAGTGTCCAGAGCACTGGGAGAGGGTGGGAGGTGGAGCCCGAAGGAAGCGGGAGCTGAGTCCTCCCAGAGGATGTGGCCGGAGGTGGGGCGAGTCAGGGGTGTTGAGGTTTCCAAGCGGGACAGGGATGGAGAGGACGGTGCACACGCTCAGGTCTGTCGCTCTGCCGCCACCACCCAGGAAAGAGGGCGAGAGGGTGGGGCAGTGCTTCGCGGCTTTGCCTGGGGGTCTTCGAGGGACCGCCAGGCCCGTTTGGTGTCTGTTGCAGCAGTAGTCTGCTGGCTCCTGCTTGGGGAGTAGATCGTTTTCTAGAGGGCTTATTGGCTGGAAAAGACAGAAGATGAACAGAAAGTGGAGTCTGAGAACATTTGCGTATCGGAAACTGCAAAGGAACACAGAATGACCAGGAACTGCATCATCGATGCCAACTCTGGAACATCCGTTGTCACGTTGCAGGACAACAGAGTATCACTCTAGGCGTGTGGCTGTGTGTGGGAAAGAGTTTGAGACTGGGAGGCTGGCGACAGGGGTTCTGGTCCCCTACCCCGCACCTTGTGCTCTCTATCCTACCCCCCCACCCCCACCCCAGAAGTCTCTGAAGCCCTTGGGTCCTGTGGAAGAGGAAAGTTCTACATCCAATAAGACCCCCTCCCTGTCTCCAGTGAAAGGCCAGTCTCTGATTAGAGCCACATGGATGTCATTGGGGAGTGGGCATTTCAGGGAGCCCAGGAACCTGCTGTGGGATGCAGGCAAGAGCTGAGGCAGACTCTGGGGAGACTCAGGTTAGCCACCGCTTTTGGATCCAGCCCCTGCTGCTGTGGCCTTGGAGGCCCTGTGAGGGGCAGGGGCTGGGAGTCACTCAGGGCCCACCTCTGCTCTGTGGCAAGCTGCTTCCCCTCTGAATGGGGGCTGTCAGGATGCCTTCCTCCTGGCCGCGCTGTAGGGCTGTGAGCAGTGTGTGTGCAGCATCCAGCGCTGCGGTCATTCGCTGTGGCCGGCGGCAGTGTTCTCGGTGCCCCGCACTTCTCTGGGCCTCTATCTCCCTGTGAGTGGGCGGGCTCTCTGTTCCAGTTTGTGCAGAACTGTCCTGTTTCACGCTCAATAAGCACCAACACCCCTTTCGTTTTACAAGTGTCCCATTGGACAATATAGTATATCGTTGCCCTCTTTGTCGTCGTATTGGATAAGGAGCCACAGAGACCTCTTTACGTGGCTGTGCTTCTGTCTCTGGTGGAGCAGGAGGGCCTGGTGAGCATCCTTGGGGCCTGCTTCCTTAGAAGAGGATGCTGAGGCCAAGAGGTGCTTGCCTGGGGGCGGCAGAGCAGGGATGGAGGGCCTCCAGCCACAGAGTAGTCCTGGCCCCCTAGGCTAGACGGTCAGAGAGAGCAAGCAGTCAAGTCCCGAAGGCTTCCCTACACTGTGCAGTGGCAGGTGCCAGTGGTCCTGTGGCAAAGGCTATGTTTAGGATTAGGGGGATAGCAGCAGGCGACACCTGATAAAAACACAGGGCCTGGGGGGGTGTCCCACTGACGAGTGACTTGGGGGAAGGGTGTCAATAGTTTCTGCCCAGTCCCTCTGCACCCACCCCAGAGCTGGGGAGGCTGGCACAGGAGGTTGTCCCAACATGGGTGAGGTGTGGAGGTTGGCGGGGGGAGGCAGTGGGAGGGGGCAGAAGTAACTGAAGAGTGTCATCAGATCTGCGATGCCATCGTGAGCTGCACCTTACGTCATGTTCCACTGTCAAAGAAAACATGCTGTCAGTTAAAGCTGGACACGTTAGGAGTTACCAGATGCAGCCCAGTTTCAAAGATATTATTAGAACATGGGGGAAGAAAGTATCCTAGAGGCGATGGGATGCGGCATATGTGACCGAGGGGTTGTGCTCCCGTGGTGAGGGAATAATCGTGTCTGATGATTGTGACAAAGAGGGAGAGAAATGAGGGGAGGGAGGTGTTTGGGGTGCTCGAGGTGGCTTTGCCAGACATCCCTCACCTGTTTTGATCTTGGTGGTGGCCTGGGTAGGATGTAGGCTACGGAGGGGTCACTGGACGGACTCTCAAGATTTCTGAAGTAGGGGTCCTGTCACTGGGCCACTGCCCAGCCCCGGCTCACTCTGGGCAGAGCTCCCCGCCCCCTTCTCTCCCATGATTGGCCTTGGTTAGGCCACTGCTCACCTTAACTTGGGCTGCTGATCAATAGGTAGGTGTTTGCCACTTCAGAGGCTGAACCTCAGATGGCTCTCCAAGGCTTGGTGGGGCTTTTTACGTATCTCTGGCCTATGCCATCCTCCCCAGCCCACTCATCACCAGCTGCAGTCCTGGGCCCCTCCACATCTGCCATCCCCAGTGTCCTGCTTCCTATACACCCGTCCCTCTGCTCAGCTGGACAGGACTGCCAGCGTGCTCGTACCTGGCCTGGATGCTCTGTGCCAGACCATTCTTGCTGAGGTCCTTGGAGATTTTGTCATTGCTGATCCAGTGGTGACCTCTCAGTCCAGGCCCTGCTTGACCTCGAGCTACCTCCTTGGAGGGTCTTCCTCCTGACCTTGTGGACACCACCCCTGCCCTGTTTCTGCTTCTCCGGCCCTTGCTGGCCACCTCTGGTCCCAGCCAGTGCCTGTCCCCAGCCCCTGTCTTTTGTCCTTTCAGGTCCAGCTTGTTTTACTCAATGTCAGTTGTACACTGTGCCCCAAGATTGCTGTGGTTGGTTCTCAGCCATGTCTTCTCTTGTAGGAAGAGGCTTGGTGTGTGCTGCTGCCTTCCAGGGCCTGCTTTTCCCCTTGGGTAATTACAAGTGGTGATTCTCCAGCTGTCCTTGTACACGTCTCAGGTTTACGTACCTGGGAATGGAGTGGCTGAGTCCTAGGTTGTGCACATGTATTTTTTTTTTTTTTTAAAGATGACGGGTAAGGGGATCTCAACCCTTGACTTGGTGTTGTCAGCACCACGCTCTCTGAAGTGAGCAAACCGGCCATCCCTATATAGGATCCGACCCCGGGGCCTTGGTGTTATCAGCACCGCACTCTCCCGAGTGAGCCACGGGCCGGCCCATGTGCACATGTATTTGATTTTGGAACGGGGATCCAAACCCTTGCCCTTGGTGTTATAACACTGCACTAACCAACTGAGCTAACTGACCAACGCTTGTTTGATGAACTGATGGGGGGAGAGGCTTGGAGAGGGCCTCCAAGGTGGAGACCTAGTGGAGACCGGCACGGTTCCCTGGAGACCCACAGAGATGAAGGGTGCCAGGCAAGGCATCCACATAACACCAGCGTGGCAGGTGTGTGC
>NW_007727433.1:498415-506988 GCF_000696425.1 Galeopterus variegatus
CCCAAAAGGAGACATCACTTTGTGAGTGAGCTGGGTCCTGCCTGGATGTGGTGCCTGGTGCAGGGCACAAAGTTCTATGTGCCCTCCCAGGAGCTGGCTTCACAACGTCTTGCTGCTGTTCTTGCCCTTGGCCCATGGGCTGTGTTCACCTGTGGGGGTGCCTAAGCACTGGCTGGTTTATGTGATGGCTGAGGGGGCCGGAGAGGAAGAATCCAGAGTGCTCCATCGCTCCTGGCCCTTGGCGAGGGGTTGCGGCTCCGTGCTCTGGGCTGCATGAAGCCCTCGGGCCCCGGGGTGGACAGGGAGGCACTTGTGCTGAAAGCCCCCTCCTGCGGCTAGTGTTGTCCCCTGTGGAGCAAGGCTAGGCTTGGAGACTGCATGTGGGGCTGGCCTCTTTACCCTGGGATTGTGTGTCCTCAGCTGGAGAGGGGACACTGTCCAGGTGGCCAGTGTGAGAGTCCGAGCCTCAAAAAAGACCCCCTCCCCTAAGGCTATGAAAATCCCCTAGGTAGAGAGAGGTCGGGCCTGGCAGCTCCCTCCAGGGCCGCCCCCACCCCGAATCCCCTAGTTTGGTTCTGTCTCCAGGGCTCTGACTTGGTACACACCTGAGCCCTCGGAGCCCCAACCCCAGGGATAAGGAAGCTGTGTTGGGGATCCAGGTCACTGGATGGAAACTGAGGCTGAGCAGAGCAGTGTGGGAAGCCCTGTAGCCAGTGAGGGCAGTTAGGGTCACTGGGACCCCTGGGCTCTTTCCTACAGAGAGAGGCTGCCAGTGACTCTGAAAACAGGAACATGTTCCCAAGACGTGTGGGGACGGGGATCCGGGGCAGTAGTGCTCCAGGTGTGGGGCTGAGGGTACCAGCCGAGCTCACAGAGCACCAAGTTGTGCATGTGTTTGGCCAACTCGCCCCTCCCGTGCCCTGGCCCCCCATCTGGCTTAGCCTGCTGGGGTTGCTTGGAGCCCGTCGGCTGCCTGTGGCTGGACCCCAGCCTGTGGGGGGATTCTCTGGTCGGCAGTGGGGCCACACAGTTCACGGCTGAAAGGGAGGAGGACATGCGTGCTGCACCCTCTCCCCACTGCTGGAGAGGGCGACACTCCGTCCCACTCCCGTGTTCTGGGGCTCCTGTTTCAGAGGCCAAGAGGATCTGGCAGCAGAACACTAGGACTGGACGCCCCAGCGATGACCAGGTGGGTCTTGGGTGGGGTGGCCTCTGCCTGTGGGTGGGGTGTGGGCCCTCACTCTGGCTACTCCCCAGCCTCGTCCTCATGTGCCGGGTTCCCCCAGTTCCCCCGTCTCCAGAGTCGTCTACAACGGCAAGAGGACCAGCAGCCCCCGCTCTCCCACTAACAGCAGCGAGATCTTCACCCCTGCCCACGAGGAGAATGTCCGCTTCATTTATGAAGGTGTGTGTCCTGCTCCTCGCTGCGTCCGCTCCACGCGAGCCCTCCAGGGAGCCGGCTCTGCTGCCCAGCCCAGGCCCCAGACCAGAACTCCCTAGAGTCTCTTCCTGTCTCCATTGTCTCCTGCCCTCTGTGGGGCCGGGCAGGCTGGGGGTGGCAGAGAGGTCCCTGTCTGGTGAGGATTCCAGGTTCTCATAATGGGGGGAGCCTAAGAGGAGGGTGTTGGGAGTGGGCAGCATCCCAGAAGAGGTGGCGTCTCAAGCCAGTGCTCAGCACTGGGGGGGTTTGCTGGGGACAGGAGGGGGCTGTTGAAGACAGACAGGCACACGCAGCTATGAACACAGGGTGTGTTGCAGAAATGTCCCAGAGATGGTGTGGCTGGGACTGGGGCATGTGCCCCAGGGGCGCGGCCAAATGGAGGTGCACCCTGCACCCTGAGGCTCTGGGAATCCAGGTTGGGGTCCAATGGGCCTCTGTGACTGTAGCCCTGGTCAGTCATCTGGGGACAGGATGCTGTGGAGAGGGAGGTTGGTAGGGGGCGGGGGAAGGGGGCTTCTGAGGAAGAGGGAGGGTGCGGGTAGCCAGGAGCTTCAGTCAGATGCTCTCCTGGCTTGGACAGTGACCCTGGGGCTGGGGCTCCGACCACACCCACCCCTGTTGTCACTTCTGAAGAAGAGGGAGGGTGCGGGTAGCCAGGAGCTTCAGTCAGACGCTCTCCTGGCTTGGACAGTGACCCTGGGGCTGGGGCTCCGACCACACCCACCCCTGTTGTCCACAGCCTGGCAGGGCGTGGAGCGAGACCTGCGGAGCCAGACGTCAGGCAGCGAGCGGGGCCTTGTGGAGGAGTATGTGGAGAAGGTCCCTAACCCCGGCCTGAAGAGTGAGTGGGGGCTGGCTGGGGGCTCAGCCTGTGGGCTGGGCGGGGGGTGTGTGTGCAGAAAGGCCGCCTGCTTCCCACTTTCTGCCTCCCAACGTCCTGCTGGGTTCCAGGGCTTCCACAGATGGGGGTTGGACGGGGGTCCTGTGCCCACCCTGACCCCACTGTCCCTTGCAGCCTTCAAACCCATTGACCTGAGCGACCTGAAGCGCCGGAACACGCAGGATGCCAAGAAGTCCTAGAGCGCCTGTGCCCCTCCCCTGGCCTCTGGAAGATCAGGGTGCACTGATGTTGGCTTCCTCCTGTCCTGTGGGCCCCGCTCCTGGGTGGGGGGAGGGGGCTGTGCTCCAGTGGGCTGCAAACCCTGGGACCCGCAAGATTGATGGCCGAGGCCTGCCCCTCCTCCCTGAGCCCCTCCTCTCCTCTCTGGGGGGGTCTCAAGTTGCCCCCATCAGTGGGGTGCCAAGGCCCTGCCAGCCCCTGCCCTCCCCCTGGCCTACGTGTGTCTTTGGAGCTGCCTGGCCTTGCCTTCCCCCCAGGGGCCCTGATTCCCCTTGTTTCCTGTCACCTGCCACTGCCCTCCACCTCCCTATCCTGTGCTCCTTCAGGATCAGAATGGAGAAGATGAGGCCTCTGTCGTCTCCCAGGCTGGTGGGACTGGGCCGGTTTTGTCCTTGAGGTGGCCAGGACATAGAACAGGGCAGCCCCACCCACATCCAGCTTGGGTCCCCCATAGACCCCTGCTGCTCCTCTGGCCTGGATACCTGGGGGAACTTCCCCCACACCCCTCCATCCTGGCCCTTCCCCACGTCAGCATCAGGATGGCACCAGCTAGCTCTCTAGGCCTGGGACACTGCTGGGCCCCTCAACAGTACCACCAGCAACCAGGCCTGGCCTCCTGGTGTCTGACCCTGTGGCCGCAGTGACCCCCTTGGGCAGGGGCACTGAGGCAGACCCTGAGGTGGTGGTGCTGCCGGGTCCACCTGGCTCTCGGGTGTACTGGGAGGGTCACCGGGGCCCCTTTTTCTTTACATGCCCTCTGAAGGCCAAGTGTCTGTGTGGCTCTGGAGCCTGAGCGTCCACGAATAAAGGCAGGTGGCACTGGGATCGGCCTCCTGGGGGTGAGGTGGTGGGGAGGTGAGGGCGTCCTCGGGGGGAGAGGCTGGGGCTGCTCTTGGCAGTGGGCTCCGCTCTGCTACCCTGAACCCACCCTCTGGGCATGGTCTGCAGACCTTCAGGGCAGTGGGCTCTTTAGCTGTCCACGTGAAGGGTGGCTGCTGGGCCCTGGGGGGGACCCTGTTGCAGTCCATCTTCAAGCCTGGAAACGGCCCTGGAAAGCCAGAAGCAGAAGCTCCTCCTGCTCCTGAGACAGGAGCCAAACCGGAATTTATTTCAGGAACACCCTTTCCCAGAGGAATATTCTGGGGCTTGAGAGAGGAGTAGCGGAAGGACTGTCTGATGCTGCCGTAGGCACTCGCAGACGTGGGTCCTGAGCCAATGCCCTGTAAACACGTGGCCCTGTGTAGTCCCCAGGGCCTGGGGGCCCTCTTGCCAAGGGTTTGCTGAGCAGGCTGGGGCCACCAGAGCTGCCTCCCACTGCCAGGCTGAAGGGGGCCGGGCGGCCCAAGGAGCACCATGGTGGGGTGAGTGGGCGTGGCTCAGGAGAGCTCCTCACCAGCACGTGCCCCTCATGCCCTGGCCATGTGCTTTCTGCCCAGCATTGGCCACCCCATCATCAGAGGCACTGCGATGCGAGCTTGTCCATGTGCTGGACTTGAACTTGGGCCCAGCCAGGGCTGCACCATGTCCTAGATTGGGTGCCAGTCTGGGGCCTCAGATTCTTCAGGTGGCAGTGGTACCTATGTCCTGGGAGTTGTCCAATGCTTGCTGCCTGCTGCCACTATTAGTCACCTCATAGATGCACTTGACCTGGTGCTCAGCCTTGCACAGAGAACCTGACCTACAAGTCTTCAGGAGACCCTGGATCCTGCACTCGTGCTTGCTGCCTGCTGCCACTATTAGTCACCTCATAGATGCACTTGACCTGATGCTCAGCCTTGCACAGAGAACCTGACCTACAAGTCTTCAGGAGACCCTGGATCCTGCACTCTGGTGGCCTTGCTGCAAGCCCTGGGGCACATCATGCAGCTAGCCCGCCTCAGTTTCCTCATCTGTTAAGAGGCCTCTCCCTCTCAGGGGTGCTGCCAGCCCCAGCAGCACACTTGGAAATATGTGAGGGGAGCCTTGTTGAGAAATCAGCGTGATTTTGGCTCCAAGTCTCCTGTGGGTCATTCCTACTCTGGGGCCCAGAATCTGGGCCTTCCCTGCCCCAGTGTCCTCTGGCGTGGGTGGGACCAAGGGGCCTGCAGGGTCTCTTCACTGCCACTCTCTCTGCCAACTGGAGGCCCTTGCTTGGGGTCTTTCTGTCAAGCACACCTTGGAGGAGAGGATGGCCTGGTCGTGCTGTGTGCTGGGAAGGGGTGGGGAGCCCTGAGCCCCTTGATGTTGCTGGCTTTACCGCAGCCTGTGTGCTGCAGGCCTTGGAACCCAGTGTGTTTGGATGGGGGCACTGGAGGTGGAGGCTTTGGGACAGGGCGGTCTTGGCCCATGGGGGTAGGGGAGATGGGACAGGGCAAGACGGGACAGGATGGGATGGGTGAACAGGCGGAAGTGGGGGTAAGGGGCAGGAGGGACAGGGGTGGGGAGATGGGACCCAACCCACCTTCCCTTGCATGGATTGCCATTTGTGACTGCAGGAGTTTGCCTACTGGAGCAAGAACTCTGTAGGCACAAAGTCGTCTTTGCACTCAGGCTGGAGGGGGCACATGTGAGGGGCTCACAGGCACCCACCGCCCAGTGTCCCAGCCCGGTTCCTGGGGAGGCAGTGTCTCCCCATCCTAGCCCGGCTTGCTGCGCCGTCACCTCCTTGTAGTGTCTGAGTTTTGCTGGGGACACTCCCCTTCCCTTTTTACAGTGAGGCAGCTCGGGGAAATGAGGCAAGCACCCTTGTGGAACAGGCTGCNGCCCCTCATGCCCTGGCCATGTGCTTTCTGCCCAGCATTGGCCACCCCATCATCAGAGGCACTGCGATGCGAGCTTGTCCATGTGCTGGACTTGAACTTGGGCCCAGCCAGGGCTGCACCATGTCCTAGATTGGGTGCCAGTCTGGGGCCTCAGATTCTTCAGGTGGCAGTGGTACCTATGTCCTGGGAGTTGTCCAATGCTTGCTGCCTGCTGCCACTATTAGTCACCTCATAGATGCACTTGACCTGGTGCTCAGCCTTGCACAGAGAACCTGACCTACAAGTCTTCAGGAGACCCTGGATCCTGCACTCTGGTGGCCTTGCTGCAAGCCCTGGGGCACATCATGCAGCTAGCCCGCCTCAGTTTCCTCATCTGTTAAGAGGCCTCTCCCTCTCAGGGGTGCTGCCAGCCCCAGCAGCACACTTGGAAATATGTGAGGGGAGCCTTGTTGAGAAATCAGCGTGATTTTGGCTCCAAGTCTCCTGTGGGTCATTCCTACTCTGGGGCCCAGAATCTGGGCCTTCCCTGCCCCAGTGTCCTCTGGCGTGGGTGGGACCAAGGGGCCTGCAGGGTCTCTTCACTGCCACTCTCTCTGCCAACTGGAGGCCCTTGCTTGGGGTCTTTCTGTCAAGCACACCTTGGAGGAGAGGATGGCCTGGTCGTGCTGTGTGCTGGGAAGGGGTGGGGAGCCCTGAGCCCCTTGATGTTGCTGGCTTTACCGCAGCCTGTGTGCTGCAGGCCTTGGAACCCAGTGTGTTTGGATGGGGGCACTGGAGGTGGAGGCTTTGGGACAGGGCGGTCTTGGCCCATGGGGGTAGGGGAGATGGGACAGGGCAAGACGGGACAGGATGGGATGGGTGAACAGGCGGAAGTGGGGGTAAGGGGCAGGAGGGACAGGGGTGGGGAGATGGGACCCAACCCACCTTCCCTTGCATGGATTGCCATTTGTGACTGCAGGAGTTTGCCTACTGGAGCAAGAACTCTGTAGGCACAAAGTCGTCTTTGCACTCAGGCTGGAGGGGGCACATGTGAGGGGCTCACAGGCACCCACCGCCCAGTGTCCCAGCCCGGTTCCTGGGGAGGCAGTGTCTCCCCATCCTAGCCCGGCTTGCTGCGCCGTCACCTCCTTGTAGTGTCTGAGTTTTGCTGGGGACACTCCCCTTCCCTTTTTACAGTGAGGCAGCTCGGGGAAATGAGGCAAGCACCCTTGTGGAACAGGCTGCGTCCATGTCCTGTGGTGCTGTGCACCCATATGTGCACACGTTGCTATGCTTTCACATCGACAACTCTGGGGCAAGTTTCATTATCCCGATTTACAAATGAAGAAATGACCTCCTTCCAGGCATTCTTAGGCTTTTATTTTTATCAAACTTTTAATTTTGTTTTTTGTTTTTAAAAATTTTTTATTGAATCAAAATTGATTATACAAATTTTGAGGGTTCAATGTTGAGATATGTTTTTTTATTATTATTATTTTTTTCCTTTTTGTCTTTTTTTAAATTATTATTATTATTTTATTTTTATTTTTTTCCTTTTTGTCTTTTTTACTGACCGGTAACGGGATCGCAACCCTTGGTGTTGCGCCCGCACCGTGCTCAGCCAGTGAGCGGGAACCGGTTTCTACATGGGATCCGAACCCTCAACGGGAGCGCTGCCGCACTCCCAAGCAGCGCACTCTCCAGTGCGCCACCGGGCCGGCCCGAGATATGTTGATCAAATCAATATTACTAGCATATGTGTTGTTACAAATCGTAATTATTATTTATGCTCCTTGCCCAATCTCTCACCTTCCCCCTTTCCCTCCCCCCATCCCTCTCTAGTCACCCTAGATTTCTTCTCTCCTCTGAAAGAATAATGGTTACTCTGGCTGCCCAAATGATCTGTCCAATGCTGAGAGGTGTGATCAGGTCCCTCAATACTATCATAAAGCAGATGTGTCACTATGAAATGGGCTCTGTGGAGACAGACATCCTCCTCCTTTATCTCTGCTGGTGACTCTCCTTGTGTCAACTCACTCCAGTGGCTGGCAGATGATCTGCGTGGCGGTTGTGGCATCTAGCTGCCTTCATGGAAGCCATGGTTATCGTGGTGGCTGTGGTGGGCCACCCACATGGAGATGTTTTGGTGCTGGTGATGTCCCTGGTTGTAGAGAATGTCTGATCCCCAGCTCCATACCCCAGGTCCCTGAGTGGGTCCTGAGGCACTGGCATGGTGTGCCTGGCTGTGGGAGGGGGATCCAGTCCCCTTCTCCATGCCCCAGGTCCCCGGGTGGGCCCCAAGGCACTGGCGAGGTGTGCCTGGTTGTGTGTGGTGGGTTAGGTCCCCAGCTCCATACCCTGGGTCCCTGGGCAGGCCCCGAGTTGCTGGAGCAGTGAGCCTGGTTGTGGGAGGGGCGTCTGGTCAACTTTTAATTTTGTAAATATTATTGANAACACCAAGTCAAGGGTTAAGATCCCCTTACCAGTCATCTTTTAAAATAAAAATAAAAATATAAATATAAATAAATAAAGATTGATAAGGAAGCCAGAAGGATGGGGGCCTGATCCCTGGGCACAGCATCCAGGGAAAGGAAGAGGTGGTGGGAAAGGACTGAAAGCAGGAGAGGGCAAGGTTAGGGAAAGAGCAGACGGGAGGGCCTGGGGTGGAGGACTGCTACGGCTTCCAGGAGGCGGCAGAGCCAGCTCAGAGTGGACCCGCGGCCCCAACCTTCTCCTCCTCCACCCGGCCTAAAGACCACGTTAAACTCCTTGGCTGATTCTGCGGTTTGTATTTCTATTTCTAAATAACACATGCGAATGCTGCTTCTTGATCTTTGCATTTGTTCTCTCCCTCACGTCGACCACATCCCTGCACTCTTCCTGTCCCCACCCTCCCTGGACACTGCTTTTCCTTTCATGGCTTTGGTTACATCAATGTTGGGTGTCTACACTATCCGTGTTTATACTCAGAANGTAGTGTCTGAGTTTTGCTGGGGACACTCCCCTTCCCTTTTTACAGTGAGGCAGCTCGGGGAAATGAGGCAAGCACCCTTGTGGAACAGGCTGCATCCATGTCCTGTGGTGCTGTGCACCCATATGTGCACATGTTGCTATGCTTTCACATCGACAACTCTGGGGCAAGTTTCATTATCCCGATTTACAAATGAAGAAATGACCTCCTTGCAGGCATTCTTAGGCTTTTATTTTTATCAAACTTTTAATTTTGTTTTTTGTTTTTAAAAAATTTTTATTGAATCAAAATTGATTATACAAATTTTTTTTTTTTTTTTTT
>NW_007727433.1:507772-509721 GCF_000696425.1 Galeopterus variegatus
GCAGTGAGCAGGAACCGGTCTTTATGTGGGATCCGAACCCTCGGGCGGGAGCGCCGCCGCGCTGGATAGTGCGCCACCGGGCCGGCCCGATTATACAAATTTTGAGGGTTCAATGTTGAGATATGTTTTTTAAAAATTATTATTTTTTTTTCCTTTTTGTCTTTTTTACTGACCGGCAACGGGATTGCAACCCTCGGTGTTGCTCCCACGCCTCGCTCAGCAGTGAGCAGGAACCGGTCTTTATGTGGGATCCGAACCCTCGGGCGGGAGCGCCGCCGCGCTGGATAGTGCGCCACCGGGCCGGCCCGATTATACAAATTTTGAGGGTTCAATGTTGAGATATGTTTTTTAAAAATTATTATTTTTTTTTCCTTTTTGTCTTTTTTTATTATTATTATTATTATTTTATTTTTATTTTTTTCCTTTTTGTCTTTTTTACTGACCGGTAACGGTATCGCAACCCTCGGTGTTGCGCCCGCACCGTGCTCAGCCAGTGAGCGGGAACCGGTCTCTACATGGGATCCGAAGCCTCAGCGGGAGCGCCGCCACGCTCCCAAGCGGCGCACTCTCCAGTGCGCCACCGGGCCGGCCCGAGATATGTTGATCAAATCAGTATTACTAGCATATGTGTTGTTACAAATCGTAATTATTATTTATGCCCCTTGCCCAATCTCTCACCTTCCTCCTTTCCCTCCCCCCGTCCCTCTCTAGTCACCCTAGGTTTCTTCTCTCCTCTGAAAGAATAATGGTTACTCTGGCTGCCCAAATGATCTGTCCAATGCTGAGAGGTGTGATCAGGTCCCTCAATACTATCATAAAGCAGATGTGTCACTATGAAATGGGCTCTGTGGAGACAGACATCCTCCTCCTTTATCTCTGCTGGTGACTCTCCTTGTGTCAACTCACTCCAGTGGCTGGCAGATGATCTGCGTGGCGGTTGTGGCATCTAGCTGCCTTCATGGAAGCCATGGTTATCGTGGTGGCTGTGGTGGGCCACCCACATGGAGATGTTTTGGTGCTGGTGATGTCCCTGGTTGTAGAGAATGTCTGATCCCCAGCTCCATACCCCAGGTCCCTGAGTGGGTCCTGAGGCACTGGCATGGTGTGCCTGGCTGTGGGAGGGGGATCCAGTCCCCTTCTCCATGCCCCAGGTCCCCGGGTGGGCCCCAAGGCACTGGCGAGGTGTGCCTGGTTGTGTGTGGTGGGTTAGGTCCCCAGCTCCATACCCTGGGTCCCTGGGCAGGCCCCGAGTTGCTGGAGCAGTGAGCCTGGTTGTGGGAGGGGCGTCTGGTCAACTTTTAATTTTGTAAATATTATTGAGTATGTTTATGCTTTTTGAGCATGAACAATAATTCCCTGAGTCATCCAATATACCCTGTTCATCCTCCCCTGATGTCTGAAAATAACATATTCCAGGTGGGTTGTTGACTCGGCTCGGAAGACAATGTGTTTGTGTGCTCCAACTCTCTCAGTAACAGCCCCCTCCATGGGGGCTCCATTTTTGCATTCCTCCATCTTTGTGTAGAAGGCCCCTGGGGCATTTGGTGGTGGCATACCCCACAGTGTGCATTGGGCTGATGGCACCCTTGTGGTGTCAGCAGGCTCCTCTGTGAACGGGTGAGATGGGGAGGCTTCATGGAATTTATAGGAGACTTTGGATGTAGAAGGGTCACTCTGGCTGCTGTGTAGACAATGGGCTGAAGGGTGCAGAGCAGGAGCAGAGGGACCTGTTAGAGGCCTACTTCAGTAGGAGCAAGAAGCTGGGCAGTGTGAGCAGCTCGGTGGACATCCGGGTGGAGGTGACTCGTTGAAAGCTGGGTCTAAAATGGATTCAGGAGGGCCGTGGGATGGTGATCTAGATTAGGAGTGAGATCTGAGTATTGATGATTTTTAAAGATTGATAAGGGGGCCGGCCCTGTGGCTCACTCAGGAGAGTGCGGTGCTGATAA
>NW_007727433.1:510913-521115 GCF_000696425.1 Galeopterus variegatus
CTTTCATGGCTTTGGTTACATCAATGTTGGGTGTCTACACTATCCGTGTTTATACTCAGAACTGAGCCATGTGGTAAATTGTGATTGTTTTTTCTTTTCTGCTCAGCTTTTTGTTTTCCTTGCAGTTGTTAATTGCCTTCTTTTTCCATTTGCTTAGTTTTCTATGTACAAATCACTAAGTCCTGAACTCTCCACCAGGTCATGTGCATCTCTACTCTGTGTGTTTGGTATCTTTTATCCCCTTGAGGCTGTCTCTCCTGAGCCTCTGCCAGGCTTGCGGTCCCCTCCCCCTGTAGCTGGCCCCTTGACTCTACCAGGTTTGATCTCTGATTATTGTAGTGCACACCTTTGTTTTTCTTGCTCTCCATTCTCATTTTAGTGTTGCGTGTGTCCACACACACCAGACATCAGGGGGTCACACACACAAGCTGTCTCTCTTCCAGCCACGCACACATAACTCCCTCACACACACATTCCTCCAGAACGCTGGGCGTCCACACACCCACTTCACCAGGCACACGCACAGGTGTGCATTTCCCTCTCTCCATCCTCATGCCCAATCACCCTCCCTTCACACCACATGCATGCACATGCGCGAGCACACATGCACGGCTAGGAGTACCCGTGCGTTCCTTTGGGGGAAGGGGACTGAGATACAGGACTGAGGTAGAGGTGGGAGGGGATGTAAGGAAGGGGAGTGGAGAGAGATTCTGTGTGGGCGCAGGGCCTGAGGGCACCTGGGCTCAGTGAGAAAGTGGGTTCCTGCACCCACCCGCCTGCAGGGCTACCCGGTCAAGGCTGGTGTTTATTGGCTGGGTGAGTCGAGCCTCTTCCAAGCCCCCACCTCCTCCCCTGTCTCCACTAACCCACTCCAGTTACCTTGGGGATGGTGCCTGGGACGGGGTGAAGGAGGCCAAGGGCAGAGGGACTCAGAGTGGGGGGCTCTCAGGAGGCCCCCAGTGAGCAGCACACTCCCCCAGGCGGCCACCAACCCTGAGCTCAGCTGGCGTGAAGGAGAACCTACACCTCCTTGTGCTAAGGCCTGGGGCTGGGGCCTGGGCAGCCCAGTTCAAGAGCTGGCCCCATGCCTCAAGGTCAGGGGCCTCCAGCAGGTGCAGCTGGCTGGACTGTCCCCAGGCTTGGCAGCCCCGCCAATCACAGGAACCAGAGCAACCCCCAACTCTGGGTGCCAGAAAGGCCCAGCCTTGCCTACCACAGCCGCTGGCCTGTCCCTCCTCCCTTCCCTCCCTGCCGTACCCTGGCCTCGGTGGGTAGCAGGGTGAGGCCCCCCTAGGAGGGCCCCAGTGCCTGGTGGGTGAGTAATTCTATTTACCTTTCCTGAGAGGCCTCCTGTCCTTTCATTTGCTCCAATTAGCCTGGCTCTGCCTGAGTGGCTCCAGCCCACGTGGACCGGGCAGGGGCTGTGGGCACCTCCTCCCCCAGGGCCCAGCGGTCACCTCCCATCAGCTTGTTGGAGCACAGATACCTGGCTGGCTCCTTCCCCACCCATGCATACACCCCACCAGGCATCACAGCACCCGTTGCAGGGCTGCCCTAGGTGACCACAGGCTCCTTGTGGACTCCCACTCCTGGACCCGCCTCTGCCCCAGCTCCATGGTCCTGGGTGGCATGTCTGAGCCCAGGATGGCAGAGCCTACATCAGACTCATTGTGCCCCAGGTGGTGACTTAGACTCGGCGTGTGCTCAGGACAATTGGACCCGCACCCTAAAACACCTCCTGGCTCTTCCCATGTCCAGCACACAGGAGGCAGCTCTTTCCCATCCAGCGTCGGCACTCCCTGCCTGGCGAGCAGGGTGCCCGCACACCACGCAATGGGGCAAGGACTGGAGGGGCAGGGGCCTCTCTGCCGAGTGGCGGGGGCTGTGCGGAGGTTGGTAAATGTGGCAGTTTGGGGGGCCTGTTTCTCCCTGCTTCAGTCTGCCTCATGGCCTGTAAATTGCTGGGGCGGCTAGAGCTGGGAAGAAGCAGAGCTGGGGCTCCTAGAAGGGGCGGCTCCTACAGGCAGGGGTTTCAGACGTGCCCTCTGGGTAAATGCAGTATTCACACAGGCTCGGTAGGACAGTGATGCTAGTCACCTCCCTCAGCCACGTGCCCCCTCAGGTCCGTCCTGCTGAATGGTGACCCTCTGGGGAACGGGGGGGCCAAAGCTTCCAGGGGACTACTGAGGTGAACCAGGACAAGAGGGTGGCCAGAACCTGCTCAGCCAGGGACAGGTACTGCTGGCCACCCTGGGGACAGACCCCTCAGGGGCTCCGACTATCTGTGAAGTGGGGGCAGTTGGAGGGGCTCCCTCAAGGGAATGACCAGCGTGTGGCTCCAAGGCCCAGGGCATTTCCAGCCAGCTCCCCAGGATGTGCACGGCATCCATGCCTCGAGCTCTTTATTGTTGAAGGACACACATTTCCATACACACGGGACATGCCAGCACACGGGGATACAGGCACGCAGCTCATGGTACAGCTCCCCCCGCACCTGACCCTTGTCCACCCGTCTGCCCCTGCCCCCAGGACCAGGGCCGATGTGGGTAGGGGAGGTTCCACCCTGCTGCGGACGACCCTGCTGTGGGGAGAGGTGGACGGTGGGTCCTCCATGTGGTTCCCCAGCCCCTGCAGCCGCGGCCGGACATCCAGTTCTGGGTTGTCTGGTGATGCCCTCTCTGAGCGCCTGAGTCCAGCCCCAGCTGGGGCTCCAGTGGGGATTCAGGAGGGGCTCTCAGCCAACCCAGGGAGGCCGCCGGCCGAGGGGGTCTTCACAGCGTGGTCCTGGCCAGCCCCGTTGCTGCTTCCACCCCTCACAAGCTGCAGCTTCTCGCTGGGGGGGCCGTGGCCAGGCCCGGCCGGGGCCGCGTGGCTGCTGGCGAGCTGCTCCTCCCGCAGCGCTTTGCCCACGCGCCAGCGGTGCCAGCACCGCAGCAGCTCTGTCTGCACCTGGGGCACGGAGATGCCGACCCCTCAGCCCTGAGGTGAGCTCTGTGCTGGGGGCGAAGCCACCCGCCCGTCACCACAGAAGGTGCTCCCTGGGGACAGGGCTGCGGCTGACATGGGGGTCCCTGATGCCCATCCCTGTGGCCACCGTGCCCTGAAGAGGCAGGAGCGGGAAGTGCGGGCCTGCGTGTGGGGTGGGGTCGTGACCTCAGAGCCTCCCGCCTACCTCCTTGTTGAGGAAACAGTAGAGGACCGCCACCAGCAGGCCCTGTAGAGAGAGGGACGTCAGGGGCAGCCCCCGGCCCAGGGCAGGAGCAGCCCGGGGGGCACACACCTGGAAGGAGCTGAGGAAGAGGTCGAAGAAGAGCTTGGCAGAGCGCAGGGTGCCCTGGGCGTGCTCGTCGGTCACGAAGGCGAAGATCACCTCGTGGACCCCCAGCAGGGGGATGAGGGTCAGCGTGGACTTGGCCAGCCTGCAGGGGCGGAGCCTGAGCCACCCTCCGCCTGGCCTGGCTCCGCCCCCAGGGGCCTCGGTGTCCCGCCCCCGGCCGGCCTCTGGCCCTCCAGCGTCTGCAGGTCTGAGAGCCCCCGGCCCACCGCCCGCACCCACCGGAGCTTGTAGTCAGTGTAGTGCATCTGGTGGGCTCGCAGCTTGGCCACGAGGAGGAGGAGGATGCGGACAAAGATGAAGAAGTTGATCTGCATGAGGACGGCATGGTCAGGGCCAGCCCCCAGCGCCAGGCCGCCCCCGCTCTCTCCTGCAGGTGGGCCTGGCAGCCAGACCAGCCCCGGGCCGCGGGGGCCTCCAGCCGAGCAGGGGCGGCAGTGTCCTGACCAGGGCCAGGGCTTCCCTCCCACCCCGCAGGCAGGACCCCGTACGCCTCCTTGGGGCCAGCAGGTGCCTCGTCCCCTCACCAGGATGGCCAGGAAGACGGGGAAGCGCAGGATCCACCAGAAGCCCATGTTGTTATTGCTCGTCCAGCACCTGCAGGGGCAGGGCCGCTCACGTCCTGGGGCACACGGCCACCCAGCCCCTCAGCCCCCCACCTTGATAGTGCTTCAGGAAAGGAAGGGAGAAGGTCACAAATGACCATATCCCCAGGCACCAGATTTGCCACGGCCCCCTCACTGCCTCTGGCCAGAGCCCCGCTACAGGGCCCTGCCACCCCCCAGTCCCTCTGCCTCCCCAGGGCCACTCCGCACGAGCCCTGCAGCACCGCTGGGGTGGGAGGCGTGAGCACCCCGGTGGCCGCACGCCCGTCCTCCGGTCGGCGCATACTCACTGCACGTTCTCGAATAGACACTTGACCACCGCCCAGGGGACGACAAACAGCATGGGGGCACCTGCAGGGTGGAGCGCCTGTGGGCCACAGCCCTGGCCAGCCCGCCCCGCCCCCCGTGCCAGCCCACTCACCCCAGCCAATGCCCATGTACAGGGCGAAGAAGCTCCTCTCGGGCAAGGTGGCGAGGCCCAGCAGGCTGTGCAGGTACACGCCCTCCACCAGCAGCCAGCAGTAGTTGGCCACGACGCCGTACTGCATGAACACCGCGGCCACACGGCAGCCAGCCACCGCCTGGGCAGGGCGCGGCGTGAGCGGGGTCACACTGCCACCTGCCCTCCCTGGGCCCACCAGGGCAGCGCCGGGGCAGGTGCTCACCCCGCTGCTGAGCCAGACGCTCACACTGAGGTCATCGCCGATCTTCTGGCTGTAGCGGGTCTTGAGCAGCCTGTCGATGACCAGCACGGAGCTGGCCCTGAGCACGAAGGACAGGAACAGGTTCACATGGATGTAGTTGCGGGTGCAGTGCAGCTTGCTGCGGGGACAGTGAGTCAGCGCCCACGGCCCTGCCCACCGTGGGCCGTCCCAGGCGCTGGCAGGCAGGCAGGTGTACCTGAGGCCCAGCAGGATGGCCAAGGCGAGGAGCAGGGCGCCCAGGGACAGCGCGTAGCCCAC
This sequence comes from Galeopterus variegatus, assembly GCF_000696425.1. Classification (NCBI taxonomy): domain Eukaryota; kingdom Metazoa; phylum Chordata; class Mammalia; order Dermoptera; family Cynocephalidae; genus Galeopterus; species Galeopterus variegatus. The sequence continues at coordinate 515,815 of NW_007727433.1, forward strand.
TGTGTACATCACCTGGAAGCTGCTGTACATCTTGGCCACCTCCTTCTGCAAAGCAGTGGCCAGTCATCAGGGCTGGGGGGAGCTGTCTCACCTGTCCCCAGCCCAGTGCTGCCGCATGTCCCCTGTCCACTATGGGCTGACCTGGACCTCGATCTCCTCGGCATCCATCTGGCACTGGGAGGCGTTGCGCCATGGCTGACCCCGGGGCCCACGCACCCACTGCCCGTCGGGCCCGCACGTCTTGAACACGAGGCGGTGCTGCACTGGGGGTGTGGGAGCAGGTTCTGGTCAGCGCCCACCCCCAGGCCAGACCCCTCAGCCCCCCAGCCCGTCCCTCTGTAGTTACCTTTGTGGTGCCAAGGCAGGTACCAGGGGCAGGAGATGTTGGCTGTGGTGTTGGGAGGGGTGTCGGGCCAGCAGGAATACTTGTCGAAGGTTCTATTACAGACCAGCTCTGCAGAGGCAGGGCGAGGTGCGGTCGGGGGAAGGGATTCCCTGAGCAGGGCCTGGCTTAGCAAGGACCCCTCTGGCCTTCCCTGGAAGCCCCTGCGCTCTGTCAGCTCCTCCCCAGGCACGCAGCCCAGTGGCTGCCTCCCCACCTGGGCCTGGGATGGGTCTCCCTGACCACCCTGCAGCCCAGCCTGGTCCTGAACTCCAGCCCTGCCCAGGGCACCTTCCCTTGGAGACTGCCCATCTCAGACATGCCCCAAACCCACAGTGGGGTCCCCCTCCCCAAGGACCTTCTTTCAGCACCTTCCTCTTTGGGGGCTGAACCCCAATTCTGTCGGCATCCTTCCCAGGCCCAGTGACAGCCCTGTGGCTCCCACTCCCTGCTCCCCTCTGCCCAGTGCAGGCCACCTCCCTCACGGTGGACTACAGCACAGCCTCCTGGGTGGGACCTCCTGCCCCGGTCTCTCCCTGCACACCAGGTGGACATTGGAACTTGTCCAGATCTCGCACCTGGTCCCTGCCCAAGTCTTCCTCTTCCCCAGGCCCTGTGTGCTCTGCCAGCCCTTTTGATCCCGCCTCCCCCAGCACCATCTGCCCACGGTGAGCTGCCTGGGGCACCAGCGGCAGGGAGGGCGGCGAGCACACCTGTCCTGGGCAGTTCTGCCACTTCCGTTATTTCCTGGCAATGTGGCCTTTGGCAAGTCACTGGCCTCTGTGGGGGTAGGCGCTGGGGGTGGTAAGACTCCCCCGCAGGGTTGCTCCCAGGGCTACGTGAGCACCCAGGAAGCCCTCCCATGATGAGCGCTGGGAGGCTCCAGTGGGGGGCTCACCCGTGGGGGGCGGCAGCAAGCTCAGGTTGTGGTGACACTGGTCGCTGTAGAGCTTCCACTTCTCAAACAAGAAATCCATCACCTGAGCGGATGGGGCCTGTGGCTGGGGGACAGATGGACCAGTATCCAGAAAGGGGGAGGACAGAGGGCAGGCAGGGCAGCACCCAACCCCTGTGCTGGGGGTGGTGGCCGGGCTCACCTGGCAGGCTAGCAGCAGCAGTAACACAGCGCAGTGCGGCCGGGCGTGGGGGACAGATGGACCAGTATCCAGAAAGGGGGAGGACAGAGGGCAGGCAGGGCAGCACCCACCCCCTGTGCTGGGGGTGGTGGCCGGGCTCACCTGGCAGGCTAGCAGCAGCAGTAACACAGCGCAGTGCGGCCGGGCGTGGGACATGCCTCCAGGCAGCCAACCCCCACATCTGGCTGGGGCTGAACGTCTGGGGCAAGGGGGTCCTCGTGAACGAGCACGCTCCTCCGCAGGGGCTGCCGAGTGTCAGAGCAGTGGGCACTGGAGACAGTCCTGACCCATGGGGTGTCCTGCTCCCCTAAAACCACCCTCTGGGCCTCGGAGTCCCACTAGGAAGGGCAGCTGGGAGGCAGGAGGCGCTGCGAGCAGTCACTCTTTGCCAATGCGGGGTTGGGCGGCCCAGCCAGCCCTCACGTGCCAGGAGGCCTTGTCCAGGGCCATGGGGTGGCACCATCTCTTGCCACCTGCAGCTGTCTGGTTGGCGGCTCTGACAGTCCCAGAGCCCCTTCCCTCTGCTGGTGGCAGTCACCCTCCTTCCTGGTCACACAAAGCTCTCAGAGTGGGGACCAGCCTCCGCAGCTGCCTGCCTCCTCCCTCAGCCTAGCCCAGCTGGGCCCAGCCGTCCCCACCCTCCCCACCCTCCCCACTATCCTCAGTCCCTGGGACAGTTGGCCTGCTGGCCGACCAGACCCCAAGTGGGGACCCAAGGGTGGGGGTGCTCGGCCCAGCCACCACTTGGTCCCCAGTCCCGTGGTTAGCAAGAGGGCAGCACTCTCATGCCGGGGGCCAGGTGTGTGGGGCACAAGCACAGGGGTCTCTGTCACATGCGTGCCCCCCTCCTGGGACTGGAGTGTCCAGTGGCCATCCAAGGCTCTGGCTTCCTGGGTCCCATGGGGCGCAACAGGCTGGCCCGCTGCATGTTCCTTTGAGATTAGCGCTGCTGGCTGTGTGGGGCCTGGACAGGGATGAGGACACTCCTGTCCTGGTGCTGCCGGGGCTGGGAGGCCACAGTGGCTGGTGCTGGGTCAGAGCCGGCACCTGAGCTGGGAGCTCGCGAGTCAGCCCTTCCCGGCGCTCAGAGCCCACCTTCTGCTCTGACTGAATTCCGTGGGAGAAGCAGCGAGGGCTTCCCCGGGGCCTGCTGGTGCAGCCGTATGAGTGACTCGCTGCGAGTCCCCCAGGGCTGCGATGGGCCCTTCTTCTGGGCGCCTTTGAGTGGAGTAAGAGGGGCGGATGGATGGACGGACGATGGCCGGCTGAAAGGCAGTGCCAGGGAGAAACCGGGGAGAGAGCGGGAGCAGCGGGCAGGAGAAGGGTGAAGAGGCGGCTGTGGCCGAGGGCAGGGGGTCTCTGGGCAGGGCTGGGCGGCTGTCCGCGAGGGACAAGCCCGGAGTTCAGCCTCCTCCAGTCAGAGTCCAGCGGAGCCCTCATGGGGCCTGCTCAGGCTGGGCCTCTCCTGCATTTCAGCCCTCCTGCCTAAGGGGACCTGAAATGCCACTGTGCAGGGTGACAGCTGGGCCTGGTGGGAGGCAGGACCCAGGAGGTGCCAGGCCAGGAGCCATCCCAGCTCAGAGTGGAGCGCTCTCCCCAGTGGCCAGGGCAGCAGGCTGGTGGAGGAGGGGCAGTTTAGGTGTCCCCTGCCCTGGGGTCACCCAAGGGGCCTTATCTCCTCCTAGTTCTGATCAAACAGCCCCATCTGCTGCCGCTGCCCTCGGCTGCTCAGGCCGCTGAGCTCGGCTGGGCCAGGCGCAGTCAGGAGCAGGCCTCTCCCCTGCTGGGCCTGGCCCCCCACCCAAAGAGGCTGCCGGACTCCTTGGAGGCCTTTGAGGAGGAGGGGTGGGGGGCAGGCTTGGGGTGCAGGCGCGGCGAGAGCGACAGGACTGGCCAGGCAGGTGGACAGCAGAGTTGCAGGCAGGGGACATGGGGAAGAAGGACACTGACCGGTAAGCTGTTCCCTGCCTGAGGGCTCTGCAGCCGGCGGGGAGGACTGGGCAGTGGGGTGAGCTCCCTGGGTGAGAGGACGGTCCCCTGGACCCAGCGCGGGCAAGTCTGGCTCTGCCTCAACATCCCCATGGGAGAAACAGGCTGTGTGGGTGCCTGCCTTGCCCACCTCCCGGGGCGACCAGGAGAACACAGCGGCTGCTCATTGCTGGGTGGCTGCTTTCTGGGGCTCAGTTAGTCTGGGGACCCCAGAGACAAGCAGGGCCCAGGGCCAGACAGACCTTTCTTCGTGGGCCCGGGCATGTGCGGGGAGATGCTCCATGAGAAGGGGAGAGAAGGCCGGGAAGGTGGGGCTGGGCATCCTTGAAGATCTCTTCCCGCCCAGCTCTGTGCCCACACGCCATCAAGGGTACCCCAGCTCAGACACTCCCAGCCCCGGGTCCCCAGGGGTCAGGGCCTCAGAATAAAAGGGGCCATGGGGCACCCCACTCCTGTGTCTGTGACAGAAACCTGGGCAGGGGCAGAAGTGGGTGAGTCCTCCATCCAGTGCGGTGGTGGGGAGGGTGTGGGCAAGATTTCTAGACACTTCCCTCAACAGCGGGCGGTGTGGACTGACCTCCAGCTGTGCAAGGTGGAGGTTCTGGGGTCCTGCCAGGGCCACCCAGGTGTGAGGCTGGCTCCAGAGGACAGGGCAGACGTCACTGAGCCAGTTCTGGTGCTGGGACCAAGGGCACATAATTTAACTCCCCAAGGAGGGTCCCCGCTTCCCCATCACTGAGGATTAAATCAAGTCAGGAGAGGAGAGGGCTTTGCCATCCGAAGGGAAGGACTGACAGCCAATCTGTTTGTCATGTCCAGCCCCCCACTCCACCATGGTGGAAACAGGACCTCCCAGAGGCAGCCACCAGCCGGGGGTAGATATTTGTTGAATGAATGGGAGGATCAGAACCCGGGCCAATGAGACAGCCAGAAACAGAGGTGCCACCGTGGGCTGTCCACTCGCCGCAGCGCCAGGCGCGGCCTCTTTCCACCTTATTACCCTCCCTGCACTGAGCTGGTGGGGGTGGGGCGCGACCAACTGGGGACCCGACCCTTCTCCCCTCACGGCCAGGTGACGGAGCTTTCTCAGGCCCCAGACTGCAGGGGACACAAGTGTCAGCAGAGGATTGGAGATGTGGGATGGGGCTCCCTGAGGGCCCCTCACCCACGGCGCACAGGCCCCACCGCCCGGGGCCACCCAGGCTCGCTGCTGCCCTCACCGCTGGCTGGGCTGGCAGGCGGGCACGTCCCTGCCCCGTGCTGGCCCTGGCAGAACGCATGCCTCTTGAGTGCTCTTGGCTTGGCCAGTGTCCCACCCATTTCCACTGGGGGTGGCTGAGGGACCCCCAGACCCCGACTAGGGAGGGGTCCCCAGGACTCCTGGACTGCCCAGTGGCCAAGGCAGGCAGCAGTGGGGCTCCCCACCCACCCCCGGATCTGAATGGGAGGGGAAGGGGCCTCCCGCAGATTTGGGGAATCCCTGAGGGTTCGGAGGTGAGAAGGGGGATGTTTTTGTGAAACCAGAGAAGGCCGCAGAAGGTCATGGCCCCCGGGGCAGGGTCAGGGGCCACAGGCTGTTGACAAAGCCCGATTCCTGTGTCCTCCTCCCATGGGGGCGGAGCAGGCCCGGGATGACGGCCAGGGTGCGCCGACGCGCCCACCAACCTTATGCCCCCAACACAGAAGGACGGAAAAACAGCCCCGCCGGTCCTGGAGGATGCGGGTGTCAAGGGGCCCGGGGTCAGTCGGGTCGGGGTCGGGGCGTGACCCGCCACTGAGACCAGGGAGGGGACC
>NW_007727433.1:522487-529348 GCF_000696425.1 Galeopterus variegatus
CCTGCAGACCCCGCCCCGTGGACCCCCGTCCAGCCGACCACGATCCTGCAGACCCCGACCCCAAGGACCCTCACGGGGTAGACCCCGATAGACCCGAGCCCCGTGGACTTCCCCCCATCGACTCCAGCCGTTGGACTCCCGTCCCGCAGACCCTGGCCGGGCAGGGGGCGGTCACGGTGGGTCCCAGCTCCCTGCGGGCCACGTGGGGGGCGTGACTCAGCAGCAGGAGGGGCTGGTTGGGGGGCCAAGGTGTGTGGGCCGCATGGATGGCAGAGCCCGAGGCCCAGGGCAGGCGGCCCTCTGGGGTGCCCCTTAACCTTTTCCGTGCCACATCCCAGGTCTCAGGGCCCTTAAGCCCCCTCCAGCGGCACTCACTCTACAGCCCCGGGGACACAGAGCCCTGCCACCACTGCTCCACCTGCTGGTCCTACTCTGTCCCTCCTGTCCTCCTCCCCAGAGGGCCTCTTTTCCTGAGAAGAGAGAAGCCCCCAGCCAGAATACCCGACTTCTACCCTCAGACTCACCCTCCTGAGGACGTTCTCTCCTCCCCCAGTGCCCCCAGAGCCAACACCCCACCCAGGCTTTGGGGCCGGTCCCCAGAACCTGAGCCAAACCCCCCACTTCCTCACCTGCCCCCCACCCCATCCCCTCCTCCCACCTGCCCAGTCTCCGCTCTGCGTTCAGTGACCTCAGTGTCACCAAACCCCATGGACGCTTTTGGGCCTGATCTTTCCAGGCCTCTCAGCATTGTGGGACACTGAGAATCATGGTTCCTTCTAGAAAGTTCTCTAGGTGGCTGTAGCTTCCTGGACGGGCACTGTCCTCCTCCCACTTCCTCCTTTCTCCACTCCCGTCCCCTCACCCTGGAGAGGTCTCCCTCCCACAACTGTCTCCCACCCCAAAGTCTCCCCAACCTGCCCCTGTTGCCGCGGTGGCACCTCCTTCAGCCACCCATCTGCTGACCCTGGCAGTGGCCTGGGACTCCCCCTCCAGCATCTCCTGGCTCTCCCTCCTGTGTTTCCCTGGAGTCCAGCTGGTCTCCTGTCGCTGTCAACCACTGTCTTGGGGGCCCTTCTCTCCTTCCCTCTGCTGCTGTTTGAGGGTCATGGGACTCCGTGCCCCCTCATGGCCTCTCCACCCTGGAGTCCCCAGAGCAGAGCTGAAACTGGTCTCACTGCCGCGGGTGGTGCCTGCAGGTAGCTCTGGTGCTTAGCACACCTCCATGACCTGGAGAATGCAGGTCCTCACTCCCCTGCACGGCCACACTGTCTGAGGACTCGGGGACAGGGGTGTTCCGGGGGGAGCTTTTGCCTTGCAGACCCCGTCCTCACCAGCCCATCTGAAACCTGCCCCCAGAGCAGCCTTCTGTTTTGGTTCAGGCAATGGCCAGAAGGCCAAGGTCAGAAGGCAAAGGCTGTAAAAGTCTGTGTCTGCTGCACGGGGGCAGCCCGTGCAAGGCTGGGGCAGGTGCCCGCCGCCCCTCCCTGCCCTCCTGTCCAGCTCCTCCCTGAGCTCCTGCCCACCCCTCTGGGGCACAGACAGTGGTGTTTTGATCTTGGGTAACTGTGCGCTCCAGCCTTCGTCGGCCTGCCTGTCAACAGGGTAATGAGGACACCTCCAGGTGGCTTGAGGATCAGGGGTGATGGGTGTGACAACAGGGTGGGGGTGGGGGCTGCTGGGTCCGGAGCTTCCTGCTCTCCTGCATCCCAAACAATTTCAAGAGAAACAATGAGTTCTTCCTGGAAGTGGGGTGGAGAAGGGGGCCGTCCCTGCCCTGGGGTCTTTGGAGAGGCCCTTTCCCTCTCTGGGTCCATTTTCTTGAGGACAGTCCCTGGCTGGACAGAAGCCCAGTGGCCCTGGGAAGATGCCAGGTGGTCAGAGTGGCACGGACAGGGAGGGATGTGGGGATAGATGTGAGGTGTGTGAGGCGGGGCGACACCTGCACCTGCCCACACAGTGGGGACCCCGGGGGACCAGATGGGGAGGACCCTTCCCCTGGGCTGGGCCACCTCTTTTTACATAACTGAATTTATTTTATTATATTATTATTATTATCATCTGGTGGCTGACTGGTCAGGGATCTGAACCCATGACCTTGGTGCTGTAAGGCTGTGCTGCATACATAACTGATTGCTGATAAAGATTCTTTGCTTGGCCAGACGAGTCAGGCTCCTGGCCTTCTCCGAGGTCCATCACGTGCTGCCTCGTAAGACCCGGTTTTAGCAGGAACCCCGCTAAGTCACCGCAGCAAGAACCCCCGTCCTCCAGCCCTGATCACGCTCAGCACAGATCGGGCTCCGCATCCCCCCACCGCCAGAGGTGATGTCTGGTTGCCCCAGCCTGTCTCCAGAAAGAATCCTGTTAGGTCAGTTTAGCAGAGTCACTTCCCACCCACTGAGGCCACCTGCTCCCTGGCTATAAGCCCCGATTGCCCAGTTCTATAGTGAGGTCTCTTTTCCCCTGTCACCATGGTCCTGAATAAGATCTGTTTTTACTGCTTTGGCTGATGTCCAGCTCCGCGTCTCTTTGGCATTGGAAAGAGCCGGAGCCGGGAAAGGGGCGGCCAGACTGTGCAGGGCCCAGGGGACGTGCACGTGCAGGGGAGGGCAGGGAAAGTGGCCGGGCCGCCCCCAGGGAGAGCCGGTCCCTTTGCGGTGCCCTGCCATGGATGACTTCTGATCTGGTTTTGTAACCAGCTTCTTCCACACAAACTTAGGACATCGGCGTCTTCCCATGTGCGCAGGAGCCTCGCAGCACGGCCGTGCATGGCACTTGGCACCCTCGTGTGGCGTATCGGACCTCACCTGGCCATGCCCAGGCTGCGGGACTGGACAAGGTGCAGCCCCGAACCAAAGCAAACCACTAGGCTGCAGCTCGTGCCTCAGGTGGGATTGAAAAACCCAGACCCCGGACACATGACAGACCGACGACCGGTAGGAAAGAGGGCCTCGGGGGACACCGAGCAGATGCAGGGAACAGAAGAAAGCTCGGGATGTTTGAGCCACCCCGATTATCCTCACAGAGGCATGAAAAGATGATGTGCCCGTCACACCAGAGCAAGATGCTGAAAAGCAGGCGGCACATGGGAGATGGTCCCTGCGAGATAAAACACAGCGTCTGACACTTCACATGCTTCGTGGAGGGACTGGAAGGTGGAGTTGAGGAATCTCTCAGAGGGCAGAGCACGGGTTCCAGAGGAAGAGGAGGGGACAGCTGGAGGACGCAGGTAGGAGGTGGGCTCCCGGATAGTGGAGGTTCCAAACAGGGATCGGAGAACCATGCGGGGCGACAACTAGAAAGAAGGAAAACAGGACACGTCCAGACTTTCCGTATCGAAAAGGCCTGCCAGGGGCCCAGCACAAGAAAACAGGAAACGGAGCCACACACTATCCCCCCGAGTTGCATCACCACGAAACCTCAAAGTCGTCAGAGCAAAGACAAGACATGAAATCTCCTAGGAAGAAAAAATAGGTCAACTAAAAATGAGCAACGTCAGAAGGACACTGACCCTGTCGACAGCTGCGCGGGCGGGGAACAGGGTGGGGCCGTGTCTGCAAAGGTCCAGGGAAGAGGACGCTCACCGCGGACTGTCCCTCAGGTCCCACTGCCTGTGTGAGGGCAGAGTAAGGACGTTTCCAGACCCCGGGGGACTCGGCTTACATCTCACGCACCTCGTCTTAAGAAGCTCTGGAGGATGCGCTCCTGAAAACAAGGGAATAAATCAAGAAAGAGATAAAGTCCAGGACACGGCGGTGACCCTGGAGCACATGCACCGGGCAGAGGCCCCGGGAGAAGCCCGTCCGCAGTTGGAGACAAGGTGACCGATGGAGGGAGCGTCCGGGAGGACTTTAGGATTTGTCGTAGGGAAATGAAAAACCAAAGCCAGGAGCTCCTCACTGCGCTGTCGTGTGGTGGGTGGCCCTGGCCACAGGGCCAGAGTGTGGGACCCCGCTGGTCCTCACCAGGCCACACTGGGCCAGTGCAAAGAACACGCCGGCTCGTGAAAACGGTGGCGGGAACAGAATTGGTGTCTGGTCAGTAATTTGTAACTTCGTCACACGGTGAATGATAACATTTTCCACATATTGAGTTAAATGAACGGCGTTAAAACTAATACTAATTAATTTTTAACAATTAAAAGTAATTTTTAGGGCCAGCCCGGTGGCGCACTGGATAGTGCGCCGCTTGGGAGGCGCGGCAGCGCTGCCGCCCGAGGGTTCGGATCCCACATACAGACCGGCTCCCGCTCACTGGCTGAGCGAGGCGTGGGAGCAACACCGAGGTTTGCAATCCCGTTGCCGGTCCCTGGTCCGGTACGGGGGCAACACTGAGGGTTGCGATCCGTTGCCGGACACGGAAAAAACAGACAAAAGACAAAAAAAAAAAAATAAAAAAAAATAAAAAATAAAAAAAATAAAAGTAATTTTTAGGGCCAGCCCGGTGGCGCACTGGATAGTGCGCCGCTTGGGAAGCGCGGCGGCGCTCCCGCCCGAGGGTTTGGATCCCACATACAGACCGGTTCCCGCTCACTGGCTGAGCGAGGTGCGGGAGCAACACCGAGGGTTGCGATCCCGTTGCCGGTCCCGGTCCGGTACGGGGGCAACACTGCGATCCGTTGCTGGACACGGAAAAAGACAAAAAAAAAAAAAAGTAATTTTTAATACTTAGTCATACTAATCTGCCTGTTCCATTTCATGAAACCTGTTCTCACTTTGTCCTGTGACTCTGCTTTGAATTCTTTCCTGGGGCACAGTCAGGAACCTGGTAGAGGACGGGGTGGTTTGAAGCCGACTATCTGGCCTCCTGGACCCCGCGTCTGACATCAGGGGGACAAAACAAAGTCTCCTGTGTCCTGGAGCTGAAATTGTAGTGGAAAGAAACAGACAACACACAACTGTTTTTGGTGGCTGGTTGGTACTGGGATCCAAGCCCTGACCTTGGTGTTGCAGCACCACGCTCGAACCAACCAACCAACCGAGCTAACCAGCCAGCCAGACAGCACATGACAAACTAGGGCAATGTCGCATCAGCTGCTGATAAGTTCTGTGACCAGAAATGAAGCAGGGTAAGGGGCTGGGGGAAGAACGTTGCTATTTAAGCTATTTCCTTTTTAAAGTATTAAGAAATATTGACACCAACAAAAAGTACAGAAAACACCACTCGCCTTAAGAAATAAAACATTAAGGATGTTTTAAACATCAGGTTGAAGCCCCCAGTGTTGCCTCTGCCCCCCACACCCCTGAAATTCGCACCAGTCTGAACCTCAGTGTTCCTCTACATTTATCACACGGCATGGATACGGGCATGCTCTGTAATGCGGTGGGTGTGTTAAGGGCACAGGGCATGTGTCTGCCACGGCTGCTGCAAAAGTGGCTCAGTGTCACTGCAGTAGCCACAGCTGCTGTGCAGGCAGCCGCCAGACACTCAACTGCATTGACACAAGGAGAGTCACCAGCAGAGACCTGAAAAAGAAGAGGATGTCTCTCTCCACAAAGCCCACTCCAGAGTGGAAGAAGAAGCAACTGCTCTACCAGATGCCCAGACATCAAGGTAGAGATACCAGAAATGTGAAAATCCAAGAAAATATGACACCACCAAAAAAAAAAAAAATACAGTAATTCTCAAACACCAGACTTTATAGAGCAGGAAACCCTGGAAATGACTAAAAAGGAATTCCAAACAATATTGAAGAAACTCGCTGAGATACAAAAAAACTCAGTTAGACAACATAATGAAACAAGAAAAAGAATCCAGGATATGAAGGAGGAAATTTACAAAGAAATTAGTACCTTAAAAAAGAATGAAGCAGAACTCATGAAACTGAAAGATTCACTCAACAAAATAAAACACAACTGATAGCCTAAGCAGCAGGCTAGGACAAGCAGAAGAAAAAATTTCTGATTAAAAATAGTCTTCTTGAAACAACCCAGGTTGACCAAAAAAAAAAAAAAAAAAGGAAAAAATAATTTTAAAAAAATGAAGAAAATCTAAGAGAGCTAGCAACAACCTTAAGCGTGCAAACATCTGAATCATGGGTGTTCCAGAAGGGAAGAGAAAGAGAAAGGCATGGAAAACCTATTCAATGAAATAATAATGGAAAACTTACCAGGTATAGGGAGAGATATGGATTTCCAGATCCAGGAGGCTCAAAGATCCCCAAACAGATTCAACCCAAAAAGATCCTCTCCAAGACACATTATAGTCAAACTGGCAAAGCTCAAAGACAAAGAGAGAATCTTAAAAGAAGCAAGAGAAAAGCGTCAAGTCACCTACAAGGGAGCCCCTGTCAGACTAACAGCAGACTTCTCAACAGAAACTCTCCTGGCCAGAAGAAAACTGGGATGATACATTCAAAATACTAAAAGAAAAAAGTTGCCAGACAATAATACTATACCCAGCAAGGCTATCCTTCAGAAACGAGGGGAAAATAGTGTATTTTCTAGACAGACAAAAACAAACACAACCAGCACCACAAGAAATCCTCAGGAAAGTCCTGCATCTGGAATGCAAAAACCAATAATCACTACTACAAATACACAAGAAAGAACAAAACCCTCTGGTAGAACAGAAATGCAAACTAAATCTCACCATCACAAAAAAACATAACGACAATGTAATAATGCCCCTGCTTTATTTCTGATTTTAGTAATTTCAGTCTTCTCTCTTTTTTTCTCGGTCAATCTAGATAAAGGTTTGCAAGTTTTGTTTATCTTTTTTTTTTTTTCCTTTTTTTGTCTTTTTTACTGACCGGCAACGGGATCGCAACCCTCGGTGTTGCGCCCGCACCGCGCTCAACCAGTGGGCAGGAACCGGTCTCCACATGGGATCCGAGCCCTCGGCGGGAACGCCGCCACGCTCCCA
>NW_007727433.1:530348-533203 GCF_000696425.1 Galeopterus variegatus
GGCGGGAACGCCGCCACGCTCCCAAGCGGCGCACTCTCCAGTGCGCCACCGGGCCGGCCCTTGTTTATCTTTTTAAACAATCAACTTTTGGTTTTGTTGATTTTCTCTACTGTTATTTAATTCCCCATTTCATATACTTTTTTTTTTTTTTTCTAAAAGATGACCGGTAAGGGGATCTTAACCCTTCATTTGGTGGTGTCAGCACCACGCTCACCCAGTGAGCCAACCGGCCATCCCTATATGGGATCCGGACCCGTGGCCTTGGTGTTATCAGCACCGCACTCTCCCGCGTGAGACACGGGCCGGCCCTCCTATCTCATATACTTCTGTTGTAATCTTTTTTATTTAGTTTGCTCTTCTTTTTCCATTTTCTTAAGGTAGAACTTTACATTACTGATTTGAGATTTTTCATATTTTTAACATAGGTGTTTACAAGCATAAACTTTCTTCTAAGCACTGCATGAGCCCTGCATCCTATAAATTTTGGTATGTTGCTCTTTGGTTTTTATGTCAAAGTCCTCTCTAATTTCCCTGTGGTTTTTCTTTTCACTCATTGTTTATTTAGGAGAGTGTTGTTAATTTCCACACATTTGTGAATTTTCTAAGTTTCCTTCTGTCATTGTGGTCAGAGAACATATTTTCTATGATCTTAGTCTTTTTAAATGCATTAAGACTTTTTTGTGGCCAAAAATAAATTAAATATATATATATGGGCTCACTGGCTAACTTGGTTAGAGCATGGTGCTGATAACACCAAGATCAAGGGTTTGGATCCCCGTCCCAGGCAGCTGCCAAAAAAAAAAATAATAATAATAATAAAATAAAATAATTAAAAAGTAATAAATGAGGGCCGGCCCGTGGCTCACTCGGTAGAGTGCGGTGCTGATAACACCAAGGCCACGGGTTCGGATCCCATATAGGGATGGCCGGTTAGCTCACTGGGTGAGCGTGGTGCTGACAACACCAAGCCAAGTGTTCGGATCCCCTTACCGGTCATCTTTAAAAAAAAAATAATAATAATAAATGAAAATATTCTTTAAAATTTCATACAAATGGAGTATGTAGCCTTTTGATTCTGGCTTCTTTCATTTATCATAATGCTTCGAGATTCATCCATATTGCAGCATGGAATAACAGTGTTCCTTTTTCTTGCTGAGTAGTAATCCACTGCATGAATGNTCTGGCTTCTTTCATTTATCATAATGCTTCGAGATTCATCCATATTGCAGCATGGAATAACAGTGTTCCTTTTTCTTGCTGAGTAGTAATCCACTGCATGAATGGACCACCATTTGTTTATCAAATCACCAAGTGATGGACGTTTGGATTTTTTTCTAGTTTTTGGAATTACGAATTATGAATATTTGAGTACAGGCCTTTGTATGAATATATGTTTTTATTTCTCTTAAGTGAGTGCCTGGGAGTAGGATTGCTGGGTCATAGGGCAGGTGCATGTTTCTAAGAAACCACCAAGTTCTTTTCCAAAGTGACTGTCCCACTTTGCATTCCCACCCGCAGCTCTTAATCACATCGTCCCCAGCTCTTGGTATTGTCAGGGTTTTTGTTTGTTTGATTGATTTTTTTATCCATTCCAGTAAGTGCGTAGTGTTATCTCAGCACGTTTCCCTAATAACGAATGATGTTGAACATCTGTACATGCATTGCTTTACCACCGGTTNCACGTTTCCCTAATAACGAATGATGTTGAACATCTGTACATGCATTGCTTTACCACCGGTTTGACTTCTTTTGTGAATCATCTATTGGAATCTATTGCTCACTTTAAAAATTGGCTTGGGAGCTGACTGGTTAGCTCAGTTGGTTAGAGTGCAGTGTTGACAACACTAAGGTCGATGGTTTGGGTCCCTGTGCCAGCCAGCCACCAAATACAAACAGCAAAAAAAATAAAATAAAATAAAATAAAAATTGGCTTGTTTTTTAAATTATTGCATTGTAAGTGTTCTTTTTACATTCTGGATACAAGTCCATTACCAGATATATGTTTTGTAAATATGGTCTCCCATTCAATGGCTTGAATTTTTATTTTCTTAGTTTTTCAGAGAGCAAAAGTTTTTAATTTTGATAAGGTCCAAATATGAAATCTTTCTCTCATGAATTGTGCTTTTTGTGTCCCACCTAAGGAATCTTTGCCTAACCAAGGGCCATTAAGATTTTCACCTATGTTTTCTTCTTCAAGTTTTATCATTTTTGTTCTTACATTTTAGGTCCGTGATTATGTTGAGCTAATTTTGCATATGGTACAATGTGGCATTTCTTTTCTTTCTTTTTCTTTCTGTCTTTTCTTTTCTTTCTATTTTCTTTTGGTACCTGGATCCTGTTGCTCCAACACCATCTATTGAAGATTATCCTTTCTTCATTGACTTACTTTAGCATCTTTGTGGAGAATAAATTGACCGTATATGTTGTGCATCTACTTCTGGAATCTCTGTTCCATTTGATTGATCTATATGTCCAGGTTTAGGCCATATTTTCTTGATTATCATAGATTTATAGTGTGTCTTGCAATCAGGTAATGTGAGTTCTCCAACTTTATTCTTCTTTTTCAAAGATGTTTTGGCTATTGTAGGTTCATGGCATTTTCATTTGAATTTTAAAATCAGTTTGTCAATTGCTACAAGCATCCTACTAAGATTTTGACTGAAATTCAGTTGAATCTATAGATCATTTTGGGGAAAACGAACATCACAATAATATTGAACCATCCAATCCATGAACATGGTATATCTTTGCATTTATTTAGGTCTTCTTTAATTTCTCTCACCAATGTTTTGTGGTTTTCAGTATACAAATCTCATATACTCTTTGTTAGATTTCTCCCTCAGCATTTCATGATT
>NW_007727433.1:534297-536433 GCF_000696425.1 Galeopterus variegatus
AAGATTTTGACTGAAATTCAGTTGAATCTATAGATCATTTTGGGGAAAACGAACATCACAACAATATTGAACCATCCAATCCATGAACATGGTATATCTTTGCATTTATTTAGGTCTTCTTTAATTTCTCTCACCAATGTTTTGTAGTTTTCAGTATACAAATCTCATATACTCTTTGTTAGATTTCTCCCTCAGCATTTCATGATTTTTAAAATGTTTTTATAAATTTTTTTTTTTTTTTTTAGATTTTAGTTTCCAATTGTTCATTGCAATATAGAGATATGCAATTTTTTTTTTTTTGGTATCTTATGACTTTGCTAAATTAGTTCTAATGTCTTTTTTTTTTTTTTAGATTCTTTGGGTTTTTCTATGAAGATGAACATGTAGTCTATGAAAAGAGAGTTTTTCATTATAATCTGCTGTGGATTGATTGAAGTATGTCCCCCAAAATTCATATATTAGAAGCTTAATTCCCACTGTAACTGTTGATGGTAGGAAATCCTATTATGGTAATTAAAAGGTGAGGCCTTGAAGAGGTGATTAGAGTGTAGGAAAATGTCATAGTGAATGGATTAATAGTGGTGGCTAGGGGCGTGGTTCTGAGGGCTTTAAAAGGAGAGCACATAAGGGTCTTTCTCTCTCTGCTCTGCCATTTTCTGCCGTGTGAGATCCCTGCATTGCTGTAAAGCCACCAAATGTGTTCTCTGGACTTTGGATTTACCAGCCTCCGAAACTGTAAGCAATAAATTTAATTTCCTTACAAGTACCCAGTTCCAAGTATTTTGTCGTAAGCAACAGAAACTGACTAATACACAATCTGTATGCTTTTTATTTATATATTTGTAACTTATTGTATAGACTTATATATAGGCTATGACCTGCAGTACAATGTTCAATAGACGTGGAAAGAGAAGATATCATTGTTTTATTCCCAGTCTGTGTTAGTCAGTTTCTGTTGCTTATAACAACATATACAAAACTGGGTGATTTATAAAGAAAAAATTTATTGCTTATAGCTTCTGAGGCTGGGAAGTCCAAAGTCCATCTGGTGGTGGCAACAGTGACCCAGGGGTCTCACAATGCAAGATGGTGGAAGCAGAGAGAGCAGAGAGACAGACTCTCTTCTTCTTTTAAAACCCTCAGAACCATGCTCCTGACCATAAAATTTTTTTTTTCCTAAAAGATGACCGGTAAGGGGATCTTAACCCCTGACTTGGTGTTGTCAGCACCACGCTCACCCAGTGAGCAAACCGGCCATCCCTATATGGGATCCGAACCCGTGGCCTTGGTGTCATCAGCACCGCACTCTCCCAAGTGAGCCATGGGCCGGCCCCTGACCATCATTTTTAATCCATTCACTACTGCAGGGTCCTACAGCCCAATCACCTCTTCAAGGCTCCACCTTCCCATTATCCTAATAGGATTTCCCACCCTCTTAATAGTCACTATGAGGGCTGTTTCTAATACGTAAAACTTTGGGGACACAATTCAAGTTTCAGGGATTTTTTGGGGGGACATGATTCAACCCAGCACACAGTCTTAGGGGGAGAGCATGCAGCTTTTCACCATTAAGTACGACGTTATTCATGGGTTTTTCACAGATGCCCTTTATCAGTTTGAGAATTTTCTGTCCGTTTCTAGTTTGCTGAGAGTTTTTATCATGAATGGATGTTGAATTTTATCAAACATTTTTTCTGTTTTAGACGATGACCTTATAATTTTTCTTTCTTAGTCTGTTGCTATGGTGAATTACATTGATTTTCAAATGTACCAATCTTGGATTCCTGGGATAAATCTGACTTGGTCATAATGTATTATCCTGTTTTATATATTTCTGGATTGAATTTCCTAACATTTTACTAGGGATTTTTGCATCTGTGTTCATTAAGGATACTAGATACTCTGTAATTTTATTTTCTTATAATAAGGAAATTGTCTGGTTTTGGTAACAGGGTAATGCTGGCCTCACAAAATGACCTGGAAAGTGTCCCCTCCTCTTCTGTTTTCCAGATGTTTGTGTAGAATTGACATTATGACTTTCTTAGACATTGTTGAAGCTGTCTAAGCCTGGAGTTTTCATTTTTTTTTTTTTTCCTTTTTGTCTTTTTTCGTGACCGGCAACGGATCGCAACCCTC
>NW_007727433.1:538110-548113 GCF_000696425.1 Galeopterus variegatus
TGTGTGTGCCTGTCTCTAGGTGTGTCTGTGTGCATGTGTGACCCTGTGTGTGCCTGTCTCTATGTGTGTCTGTGTGCATGTGTGACCCTGTGTGTGCCTGTCTCTAGGTGTGTCTGTGTGCATGTGTGACCCTGTGTGTGCCTGTCTCTAGGTGTGTTCATCTGTGTGTGTCTGTGTGAGCTGACAGATGATGGAGAGACTTGGCCAGACCTTGGTGAAGCTGTTGGCCTGAGGGGCTACTGTGGGCCTGAGTCCTGGGGATGGAGCAGGGGGCTGGAGGCACTGAGTGCGATGGGGAGACCCAGCCTCAAGGAGGTAATGAGGCCCAGACGGGGAGGAACTGCCTGCTGAGCCTGGGGTCTGAGTGTGTGCCAGCCTGGGAAATGGCCCAGAATGTGGCTCTTGACCCACTGCAGTCCCTCAACTAGAGGGGGGATTCCAGGCACTCCTGAAGGTGGCAGCAGGTGAGTGCGCGCACGCGCAAAAGCCCCCGGTGCCCCCGCCCCCTCCAGGGTCTCCCAGGAGACGGGTGGCAGCGTGGGAGCCTCCAGGGCTGGGGCATGCAGGAGGAAGGCCACGTCCCTCTGTCCGGCTGCAGACACCAGCGCGGGGTCTCCGTGGTGACCGGCGCCCGGGCCCCTCCTGTCTCCATCCTTCTCGCCCTCCTTTGGCGCAGACGCCCTGACCTGCCTTCTCCCCCTCCCCAGATTTTGTTTTCTTGTTGCAAGAGAAACATCCACAGGTGCCCCGGCGGGTGCTGGGCTCCCCGGCCTCAGCAGCCTCCCAGCCCCCGCTGGCACAGCGGGTCCAGGCATCTCCGGCCAGACCTCCCTCCTCTCTGAGCCCATCGAGCTCCCCTGGAACTTCCCGAATTTGCCCCTGGCCCTGTCGCCGCTCTCTGGCCTCCACACTGGCCTCCTCCGGTCACCCTCTGTCTGCCCGATGACTGGCTGCCCCGCCCCAGCAGCACAGGACACTGCCCCGGCTCCGGGCACCCCTGCAGCCTCCATCTGGGGCCCCAACAGGCAGCAGCTGAGGCTCTGGCGCCCACTGCAAGCTCGGACTGAGGCCAGACCCCAGCACTGCAGGGAGTCCCAGGGGGGCGGCCAGGCCCCCGTGACTGTGCCAGCCACAGTCACCCCCAAGTCTGGGCAGCATCTGGGGCTCCCAGGGCCTGCACCACTCACCACCAGCTCCCAGGAGCATGAGCTCAGCCTGCGGGGGCTCAGCGAGGACACCCAGCGTTCACCCAGCCCCCCTGCGGGCCAGGCCTGGGGCAGGCCTCACCCACACGTCCTCATCCAATCCTCCCAACAAGTGGGTGGTGAGAGGTAGATCAGGCCCATTACAGGGAAGGTAAACTGAGGCACGGAGAGGTTGAATACCTTGAGCTTGCCCAAAGACCCTCAGCTGAGGTGGGGTCATCGGAGCCCAGAGCCTGTGTGCTTGACCAGAACATGACGCCACGCAGAGAGGTCGGTCACAGATGAGACCCTGAGAGCTGGTCCCAGGGGAAGGCTGGGAGGTGCTGCCCAGCCTGGCTCCCGCTTGCAGGAAGCAGGGCTGGACCGAGGGAACATGTCCTCCCCCCACGGCCACTGTTCTCTCCCTGGTTGACACCCTCCTCCTGCGAAGGGGATTTCATGATGAGAGAGCGCCTGGGTCCTGGCCTGTGCCTCGCCGCTCTCCTCTCATCCCGAGCCACCATCAGGGTCGTTAGTCTCTGCAGAGCCACATTAGGTGGCATCCAGCACAGCTCAATCAAATCAGACCACTTAGCAGGACGGTGGAGGCAGCAGGAAGGGGCCCCAGGGCTGCCAGCCCTGGATGGGGCAGGCTCCAGTCAGGGACAAAGCAGAGGGACGGGTGTGCCGGGACAGGGACAGGGAGGAGTACAGTGACCCACTGCTTCCCCAGATACTGTCGGGGCAGGGGTGGGGGGCAGGGGACCCCTAACCCAGATGCTCAGGGTCTGGTGGGGACAGACAAGCCACAGGCCCCAGCATCTGGGTCATCAGGGCTGTGATGCGGAGCCCAGGCACGTGGCGCCCAGGGGAGCGCAGCCCACCTCCGCCGGCTCCTGCACAGTGAGCTGGGCCTGGGGAGGGTGTGGGAGGGGTGAGGCTCGCTGTGGCTGGACTCCGGGGAGGGGAGAAGGGGAGGGGAGAAGGGGAGGGGAAGGAGGGGCCGGAAAAGATGGGAGAGGCTCCGCAGGGCCCCTGGGCCTGGGGGAGACCACAGAAGCCACTGAGGGAGTTAAGCCTGGACTGTGCTGTGAACCAGACTCATTTAGAGCCACGACCACAGTGGGACTGTTCTTCTAGTGTCTTCGCGCCACCCCATGCTGCCTACAACCTTCAATGGCTCCCCAGTGACATAGTGGAGGCGTTTCTCTCCCAGCTCCCATCCCTTGGGGATTGCTGGTGATGGGGTGGGGACAGCTGCACAGCTGAAGTGCTCACCTGGGATGGACCCAGCATTTGAGAGATCTGGGGACAGTGGTTATTGCAAGGACTGGGCAGCAGCTGGCCTGAGGCTTGAAGAATGCTCGGATCAGCCAGCAGCAATTCAGGGCCTGTGGTGAGACCCAGAAGGCCTTGCCATGGGCTGAATCGTGTCCCCTCAAAATTGGTATATTGAAGTCCTAACCCCCAGAACCTCTGGATGTGACTGTATTTGGAGACAGGTCTTTAAAGAGGCGAGTGGGTTAAAATGAGGCTGTCAGGGAGGGCTCTAGCCCAGTCTCACTGTGTTCTCGTAGGAAGAGATTAGGAGACCGACACACATGGGGACAGGGGAAGACACAGAGCAAAGGGGCCTCAGGAGGGGCCCACCCTGCCCGCACCCCGATCTCGGACTTCCAGCCTCTGGGACCACGAGAGGATAAACATCTATTTTACCCCCACCCCGCTCTCCCCGTCTGTGGTGCCTGTGACAACAGGCCCAGGAAACCAACACGGCCACCACGACAGCGCTCAAAGACCTCTCGTTTCTTTTCTTTTTTTTCTTTTTTTCTTTTTTCCTTTTTGAGACCGGCCGCACCACGCTCAGCCAGTGAGCGCACCGGCCATCTCTATATAGGATCCGAACCCGCGGCAGGAGCGCTGCTGTGCTCCCAGCGCCGCACTCTCCCGAGTGAGCCACGGGCCGGCCCCAGACCCCTCGTTTCTTTTCTTTTTTTTCTTTTTTTCTTTTTTCC
The DNA here is from genome assembly GCF_000696425.1 of Galeopterus variegatus. NCBI lineage: Eukaryota > Metazoa > Chordata > Mammalia > Dermoptera > Cynocephalidae > Galeopterus > Galeopterus variegatus. The sequence goes on from NW_007727433.1 coordinate 541,310, forward strand.
TTTTTGAGACCGGCCGCACCACGCTCAGCCAGTGAGCGCACCGGCCATCTCTATATAGGATCCGAACCCGCGGCAGGAGCGCTGCTGTGCTCCCAGCGCCGCACTCTCCCGAGTGAGCCACGGGCCGGCCCCAGACCCCTCGTTTCTAAAGCCAGAGGGCAGACTGTGCCAAAAGTCAGGCCCCAGATTTGATTGTGGGCAGTGGAGCCTCAGCCCGGCTCCCGCGCTAGAGCCAGGGCCTGGCTGCAGAGAGGAAGATCCCTCGACCGGATGGGGACTTGGTGGAAGCACTGAGATCCCTCCAGCGCCAGCCCCGCTGGAGACCAGCTGCCCTCCACCCAGACACGCAAAGGCCAGGCCTGAAGGTCCACCCTGTGTCCCCTCCGCTTCCAGGCAGGTCACTAGAGTCGAGTCTCATGTGGGGAAATTCTGTCCCTGCTACAGGGGATGTGGAGTGTTCTCCAAGGAGCTGCCAGCCTGGCTGGTGCCAGCAGCAGGACCCAGGAAAACATGCGGAGATGGACACGGAAGATAGAGAAGGGAGGGCAGAAGAGGCCGGGTGTGGGGAGTTTATTGACACCAGGGCACTTTCCACACCCTGGTGGGGATGTCCCCATCAGTCCTAATACGCTGCTGGAACGGCTCCTTGCAGCCTGGCCATGACAGTGGCCTGCGGGAAGCCAGCGGCCTCGGCAAGGCATTGAGGAAGAGAGGGGCGAGCTGGGCCAGGCTCATTTGCAAGATCACGGAGCCCCCAGCTGGTGAGTTTCCCTGGGGGCCCTGCAGGACACTCCTGTCACTAAGCAATAAGAATGCACCGCAGAGGGTCTGGTGGCCTCCCTGAGCGGCTCAGTGTCCTCCCCAGACCAGCATGTCTGTGGGATAACGGGACCCTGGAATTGTGGCACAAGGCAAGTGTGGCCCCCACGGAGCCCGGCCCATGAGGGGCTACACCTTGCTGTCCTGGGGGAGTGTGTTAGCATCTCCTGCGGTGCAACAAATTACCCCAAAACTGAGAGCCGTAACGCCGCAGACATTTGTTATGTCACAGCTTCTGTGGGTCAGGAATCTGGAACCTGTGGTCAGGGTCTCTGTCAAGGCCGCAATCAGGGTGTCAGCGGGGCTGCGGCATCTCCAGGCCCGACTGCGGGGCTCCCCTGCCACGCCCGCCCCTGGCTGCTGCAGGCCTCCTCTGGCCCTTGTGGCTGGGGGGCCTCAGTCGCCTGCTGGGGGGCCTCTCCATGGGGCAGCTCACAACACAGCAGCTGCTTCTCTCAGAGCATAAGAGGGAGAGGCACGGAAGCCACACTTTTTGTAACCTCCCTGCGGAGGTGGCGGCCCATCACTTTTGCCACGTGTCACTTGTTAGAGGAAGTCCCGTCCACACTCAAAGGGAGAGAATTCACCAGGGTGTGAATTCCAGAGCGGGGATCACAGGCCATCCCCTAGGCTGCAATGGATAGAGGGAGCGATGGGTGGGCAGCCAGGGAGGGTCATTGACCAAGACCCTCAAAAAAGATCGGGAGCGAGCGACCCTCAGCGACGGTCCAGACCCGAGCCTGGTCTCGGCCACCTGCGCACTGGAGAGAGGAGACTGCGCAGACCTTTTGAGAGCTGTAGAGACAGGTCTGAGCGGACCTTGCCACCAGGACACCAAAGGTACCATCAGGTCCCTGCTGGTGGGGGATACAGAGGCAGGGTTTGGTGTCACCCCGAAAGACTTAAGACGCAGGTTCCTGGAAAAGTCAAACACAGCGTGAGCACATCACGAGGCCATCCCACTTCTGGGTACACGTCCAGAAGAACTGAGAGGAGGGACACGAAGAGACCTCTGTACTCCATGCTCGTGGCGTGCTGTTGACAACAGCCGAGGTGCAGAGGCCACCCGTGTCCGCCGAGGAACGAATGACGAATGCAGCGTGGTCCATCCGTGCAGCGGAGCGTCGTCCAGCCTTAGAACGGAAGGCGCTTCCGACACACGCTGCCGTGTGGACGAACCCTGAGAAAAGCGTGTTAAGTGGAACGAGCCAGACCCAAAAGGACAAATACAGTAAGACTCCGCTCATGAGGTCCCTAGAGTGGTCAGACGCACAGAGGCAGAAAGTAGAACGGGGGCTGCCAGGGGCCGGGGAGGGGAACGGGGAGCTGGTGTTGGATGGGACAGAGTTTTGGTTTGGGAAGATGGAAAGTTCTGGAGACGGACGGTGCTGATGGTTGCATAATATTGTGAATGTGCTGAATGCCACTGACCAGGGCACTTAAAAGTGGATACAATTCCTTGGGGCTGCTGGTTTGCTCAGTAGGTCAGAGCACAGTGTTGACAGCACTGAGTCCAGGGTTCAGATCTCCGTACCAGCGGCCCTCAGAAAGAAGAAACGATTAAAAAGATATGGTGACAATGGACAGATTCGAGTTATGTATATTTTACCACTATAAAAAATTTTGTTGAAAGAAGAGTTATGACCCAGGGGTGGGTGCCCGTCACGTCGCTGCTCACTCATGGGCATGATTCCTACAAAACCCAGCTGGATGGATAGCTTTCCATATCCACACCTAGGGGCCCGGTGGCGCACTGCTACAGTGCGCCGCTTGGGAGTGCGGCGGCGCTCCCGCCGAGGGTTCAGATCCCACATACAGACCGGTCCCTGCGCACGGGCTGAGCGAGGTGGGGGCGCAGCACCGAGGGTTGTGATCCCGTTGCCGGTCCCGGCCCGGTACAGGCATGACACTGAGGGTTGCGATCCGTTGCCGGTCACGAAAAAAGACAAAAAAGGGGAAAAAAAAAAAACCCAGCTGGATCAGGGCAGATGTCCTGGGCTCCCCTAAATACCGTGGGCTCCCCTAAATACCGTCAAGTGGCGGGAAGCGGCCACGCCCCAGAGCTGAGCGCTGCAGGCGTGAGGGGTGCAGAGAGGACCTGGCCGGGGTGCTCTTCTGAGTCCTCATCAGAGGGGAGGCGGTGCGCCTTCCCTGGGGCCACCCCAGAGCTGAGCGCTGCAGGCGTGAGGGGTGCAGAGAGGACCTGGCCGGGGTGCTCTTCTCAGTCCTCATCAGAGGGGAGGCGGTGCGCCTTCCCCGGGGCCGGCTGCAGTCCACACTCACGGCCTCGCCTGTACTTACCACCCCTGCTGTCACCAACAAGCCTAGCATTTGGAAATGTGCCATATTAGCTAAGATATTTTTGGTTGCAGGTCACTGGAAACAACCCAAGCTGGCTGGAAGGATCAGGGCATCACAACACTGAATGACTTGGACTCGGCTTCAGGAGAGGCTTGATCAGGGCTGTGGCTCCGGCTCTCTGGCATCTCTGTCCTGCCACTCGATGTGTTGGCTCCATCCTCAGGCTACTGTGTCAGTCCTGTCCTCCTGCCGCACGTCTCCCAGAAGGAGGGAGAGCCCCTCCCCAACCTTCAAACTGAAGTCCTGAGTTGCCCAACATTCGACCACCTGAGGTCATGCACCCTCTGATTCGGCCACTGTGGCCAGGGTGTCCCAGAGCCTGTTAGCAGGATGGAAGGGAGTGGGTGACTCATGCCTGCGCTTCAAGGCTAGATGTGTGAACACAAACTGCTGTAGTGCCTGGCCAGGGAAAGAGGTAGTGGACCCAGGGAATTCTGTCTCCGGAGGCTTCCAGGCCCCAGCCCCACACCTGGCTGGGAAAGATTGGGAAGAGGCTTCACCAGTCTGCAGGCTGGAGTGCGTGGCTCAGTGGGGCCAGAGCTGCTCTCCCAGGTGGTCCCATGTGGCCTCTGCCGTGACTCAGCCCGAGGAAGGGGCTAGAGCAGGATGCCTGGTCAGAGCTCTGACCCCTTGGAGCCACTCGCAAGGCACAGAAGGTGGACCTGGAGCAATAATCACGTGGGGACTCACTCAGGAGACTGAACCTTCCAGGAGGGGACAGGGGCCGAGTCCTGCCTGACCCTGACTAGGGGGTGGGTGGATCCCCAGGAGGGGGCGGCCTGCAGAGCCCAGAGTGACCAGAGCTGCAGGGATCATGGGAGTCTGGGGCTGAGCTGGAGCACAGGGACCTGTCATGGGAGGAGAGGCCCGCTAGGGTGCTGGGTGTCCCCAGAGAACTAATCACCCACCTCATCCCGGCCAGGGGTGGCCTCTGCATTGACCCTGGGAGCCAGGCACTGGTGGATGGTCCTCCGATTGCCTGCACTGGGGGACTCTCAGGGATGGGTGCTGGGGACAGAGGGAGGTCCTGGGCTTCCTGATAAGAGGCATGGGGGTTTGGACTGTCACCTGGAAAATAAAGCCAGCTCCAAGTGCCCCAAAGGTGAGGCAGGACCCTCAGGTAGTCACAGGGCAGGAGGGAAGGGTTGGAAGCTGCAAAGAGGGTTGTGGAGACACAGAGGACCCCGCTGGAAACTCAGCCAGGCCCTCCCTGCACTCTGCCTCCAGCAGCCCCCACAACTACAACTATGGCTTCCCCTGCGGAGCCCACTCCCCCAGCCCCCCGGGTCCCATGTGAACCCCATGACCTCATCCCCAAAGTTATTCACCAAAGGCAGCAGGAACCTCCTTTCCACACTCAAATCTGCTGGAGTCTTTCCTGCTGCAAACCCAGCAGGGAGTCTGGGCACAGACCCTCATGCTGGACAGATGGCGCTCAAGGCCCGGCCCCTCCTTCCCCGGCCCGTGCTCCGACCCCCGGATCGGCTCTACAGGCTCCACCCAGCCGGCCAACGAATCCTCCGAGGCCCGATCAGCCCTCGCCCAGGGAGCCCCGGGCTGCCCACGCACTGTTTGTCCGTCCGCTGGCCGGCGATCCCCTGCAGGCTGGGCTCTGGTCTCTGCCTCCCTCCGTGCCATCGGCCCCGGGCCATGCCGGTGTCCAGCTCCGAGCCTGCCGGGCACTGGGTGCTGGCGATGCTGGTGACCGTACCGGGCCTGATCTCACACCAGGCTGGCCCAGGGCGTGGAGGAAACGCGGCCTGGCCTGGCCACCCTCCCTCTGGAGCTGCGCGGTCCCTCTGCGGGCAGCGGCCTGGGCCGGATCAGGGCCCCAGCGTTGGCACTTATGTTTTCCAGACCATTAACATTCTGGCAAACCCGGCCAACCCCTTGGCCAGCTTCCCGTCGCCGGCTCCTCCGCCCGCTGCCTGTAACAGGCTGGGGCAGGGCAAGGGGCCCCTCTGCGGGGACGGGCCACCCCCACGCCCTGATCCTGCCAGGCTCCTGCCCACTGTGCCCTGCTGGGCAGCACCCCCATCCATCCGGGCCACGCCCTGCTCTGTCCACCTCCTGACCTTGTCCCCAGCCTGCCCTGTCCCTGAGGCCTCCTGGCCCGTCGGCACCAAGCTGCTGCCACCCAGAGGTCACTGGGGGAGCGACAGGCTTTTCTTAAGGCTGCTGGCCAGCTGGGGGACCCACCCCGTAAGCCTCTGCACCCTTTCTCCACTCACCTGCCTGCTCCCATTCATCACTTAGCTATGCTAAGCCCAGGCCCTGGCAGGTGAGGACACAGAGGAGGGACAGGCCTCACGGCCAGAGGGACTCAGCCAGAGAAGATGCCCCCAGCCCTGCTCCTCATGGGGTTGACTTTCTAGCAGGGGACAGAGCCAAGATGCACACAATTAAAAAAAATAACATCACACAGTGGAAAGTTCTGGGTAGGAAGCGGAATGCCGCTGGCCGCGGGGACCGGGGCAGACAGGAGGGGCCTGTGCAGGCCAGGGTGGGCGGGGCAGTGGGGAGGAGGAGTGGGGGGCACCCGAGCAGGGGAGGAGCTGCTGGGCCCCAAGTTCTATCTCAGGAGGGATGGGGGTGTGGGAGCAGGAGGCACAGGGTCAGCCTTGCACATCAAGAGGCCTCCCAGGCTGCAACAGGGGTTTTTGTCTGTCTCTCTCCCAGAATGTGGCTCCAAGAGAGGAGGACCTCATCCTCGGGTCCCCACCTGTGCTCAGAGAGGGTGCAGCACACAGCACACAGCAGGTCCCTGGTAAATAGGTGGATTGAACTGGGGTAAGGACAATGTGGTCACTCAGGGCAAAGGGGATGGGATGGGGGCCAGGCCTGGGCAGTGGCTGGCATTGGCGTGGTTGCGACCTGAGCAGCAAGTGATAGTGGCGTGGGCATGATGGGAGTATGTGTGATGGTATGTGGGTGTGGCCTGGGCAACAGGTGACGGTGACTTGGCCACCAGCCTGTCCTGGGCAGGCAGCTAATGTTGACTCAGGAAGGCAAATGGCTCATGTGGGGTCAGTGAAAGATCAGCTGGGGCTTTGCTTCCCGCTCTCCCTGGGGAAGCTGAGCTGGTGGTGTGTGGAATGAAGCCACGCAGAGGAGACCTGGGCTGAAACAGGAAAAGAGGGATGGACGAAGACATCGCGTGAGCACCTGGATCGAGCCATGCCTGAAAGCCTGCTGTGCCCGGGCTTCTCAGTCATGCGAGCCAATACACTTTTTTTTGCACAAGTCAGTGTGAACTGGGTTTCTGTGCCATGTAATTAAAATACTCCCGACTAATACAGGGTCTGTGATCCACAAAAGATTGATAATTTTAGCCCCCTCTTTTTTTTAATATCACATTGTTCTTTTCTTATTACTTTGTTGGCACAATTAGTATATTAGGAACCTTTGATTATATAGTTTGCAAACATTTTCCTGGTCTGTTATTTGTGTGTATATTTATTTGTTTACAGAGTCTTTTGCCAGGCATATTAAAAAAAATACTGTATAATCAAATGTCTATCTTTTCTGTAATTTATAGTTTTTTATCTTGCTATATCTTTTTAAGGACATGTCCTTTATCAGATCAAGAAATTACTCTTCTACTCCTAGATTGCTAAGGTTTTG
>NW_007727433.1:548561-562964 GCF_000696425.1 Galeopterus variegatus
CAAATGCTCATCCTGCGGCTGTTGAGACGATTGTGGATTTTTTTCCTTTCATCTTAGTGTGTAATGCAGATGACAGTCATCAGCAGCTTCTGATTTTCGTTCTTCTGAGTGTGCTGCAGCCAGATGCCATTCCTGAGAAGGAAAAAGATGGGAAGAAACACGTTTTTTTTTGAAATTTGCTTGTTTGGGAATGCAGAACTCATCTATCTGTCTGTCTGTCTGTCTATCTATCTATACCAGTTTCCTGACACTGAAATCCAGATATGAGCTCAACGTGATCATGAGGTCTAACATTTTTTATATGCACCTGATTTCAATTTATTAATAGTTTATTTAGGATTAGGTTGGTCTCAATTTTCATTTTGGAGTTGAGATCATGCCAGCCTTCTGTGAACATTTTTTTTTTCCTTTTTGTCTTTTTTCGTGACCGGCAACGGATCGCAACCCTCAGTGTCACGCCCATATCGGACCGGGACCGGCAACAGGATCGCAACCCTTGGTGTTGCTCCCACACCTCGCTCAGCCAGTGAGCGGCCAGTCTGTATATGGGATCCGAACCCTCGGCGGGAGCGCCACCGCGCTTCCCAAGCGGCACACTGTAGCAGTACGCCACCAGGCCGGCCCTCTGTGAACATTTTAAGACATGGATTTTTCTATTCCATGAATGTTCAGTAACAATTCACCCGTAGGCTGGCCGGTTGGCTCACTTGGTTACAACACAGCCCTGTAACCCCAAGGTCACAGGTTCAGATCCCTGCTACTGGCCACACACACACACACACACACACACACACACACACACACACACACACACACACACTTTGCCTGTAAAACAGCTAGATCTGGTGTTGGGGGTGTGTGTGTGAGTTTCGGTAACTTATATTGTGGATATGAGCAAAGACCACCCAAACAAGAACAGAGATTATTTTGCCTGGCAGAGGCTTGAAGACAGGCAGGGAAGGGGGAGCTCTGCAGGAGAACCCCCACTGGGGAAATGTCTAGTGGAGCCAGGACAGCGGGACTGCCACCAGGAGCCCAGAAATGTGGGGCTGCTGGCAATGTGCAGTGCCAGCCTGGAAAAGCTGCAAGCATCAGGGCAGCTCAATGGGCTGCACTTGGCAGAGCTGTAGGAGCAAGGCGGCCCAATGCTTTGGGGGTCTAGATGCCCCACTGTGTTTAATGTCTGCCCTGGTGGGTATCAGATTTGTTTGGGGCCTGTTTCCCTTTGTCTATTCCTCCCTTTTGGAATGGGAATGTGTACCCAATGTCTGTCCCACCACTGTATCTTGGAAGTAGATAAACTTGTTTTGGACTCTTTACATGTTCATAGCTGAAAGGAGTTTTGCCTTTAGTTTCAGATGAGACTTTGGACTTTTGAGTTGGTGCTGGAACAAGCGTAAGACTTGCTGGGACTGTTGAGATGGAATAGGTTATGTGAATGCAAGGGTCATTTATCCTTGCTAAGGGAACATTGCAGAAGATTCTGAAGACATTGATTGTACAGTGAGGGACCCTGAAGAGGTGGATTGTAGGGAAAACGTAGGAAAATGGTCAGAGCCCCTCAGTTGTTGAGAATCTTGCTGAGCATGTGATATAAATATGCACGTGCCCCCAGGTGTTCCTTGGCTATTGTCTAATGCAATTGCATAAGGGCTTCAGGCTCGCCCTGGCGGGAGGCTCTGGGAAGCCGCAGCAGGCTCGGCACAGCGGGCGCTTCTCTGCTACCGGATCGGGCTGCGTATTTGGCTTTCTCTGGCTGGTCCTGAGTTGGAAGCAGGGACAAAAACTCGTTACGGATCAAGTCCTAACTGTTCTGGGCCCACGGCTGCAGAGGCTGTGGGGTGGGTGGGGTTCTATTAGCATATGTGGCCACTGTTGTTTATATGTTCAGCCTCTCAATATTTTTCTAGAACATTCCCATTTCCTCTTACCACTCAGATTTATTGGCATAAAGTTGCTTGTAGTATTCTCTTATCACTTAGTCTCTAATATTTCTTTAGTATGTTCTGTCTTTCATTGTTGACTTATGTCTTCTCTCTTTTTTCCTGATTGGTCTTGTTGAGGCTTGTTTATTTGATGTCTTTTTAAAGCACCAATTTTGAATTTTTGTTAATTTCTATCTCATTAATTTCTGTTCTGGTCTTTTGTATTTCCTTCCTTCTGCTCTATTTGGGTTTACTCTGTTCTTTTTATAATCACTTAAGTTGAATGCTTAGATAATGTTTTCCGGCCCTTTCAATTTCGTGACACATGTGTTTGAGGCTTCGAGCTTCACTTCAGGTACTGCTTTGGCTGCATCCCATGAATTTTGATGTGTTTCATTTGCATTGCTGGTCAGTGCTCAGTAGCTCACAATTCTGCTGTGATTGTGTCTTTAGAAATTAAGTTATTGACAGGGCCGGCCATGGCTCACTCGGTAGAGTGCGGTGCTGACAACACCAAGGCCACGGGTTTGGATCCTATATAGGGATGGCCGGTTCGCTCACTTGGGAGAACGTGGTGCTGACAACACCAAGTCAAGGGTTAAGATCCCCTTACCGGTCATCTTTAAAAAAAAAAAAAGAAACTAAGTTATTGAGGAGTGTATATTTTAGTTTCTAAGCATATGACAGTCTTTTTTTTTTTTTTAATCTCCTCTCTTTTTATTGTTGACTGACAATTCAGTTGTGTTTGGCATAAGGAATGTGCCCTCTAACATCCTCTTTGACTAGTACGTGATCGATTTTTGTAAATGGCCTGTGGATGCCTAAAGCAAATGTGTCTTCCTTGCTTACCATGTGCATGTCCTAGATGTATCTATTAGATCAAGACCATAGTGTTGTTCAATCTTCTTCATCTGATAATTTTTAAAAAATCTGCTTGACATTAATTTATTTAAAATTTCCTATTCTATTAGTCCATTTTCTGTTGTTTATAACAGAATACCTTAAGCTGGGTAATTGATAAAGAAACGAAATTTATCTGTATGGTTTTGGAGGTTGGGAAGTCCAAGGTCCAGGAGGCCTTCTTCCTGGTGGGGGCTCTGTACAGGGTCCTGTGGTGACACAGGCAGTCACATCACAAGGGCTGACCAGAGCACTTTCTCTCCCCCGCCTTTTCTCTTTTTTGTGACCAGTGGGTACAGGGATCCAAACCTGCGACCTTGGAGTGTAACACTGCAGAGCTCTTTTATTTGTTCTCAGTCCACACCACGATAACCCATTTAACCATTAACCCATGACTCCGTGAGTGGATCAATCCATGCAGGAGAGCACAGTCCTCACGATCCAGTCCCCTCTTCAGGGCCCCACCACTGGGAATCGAGCTCCTATGTGAGCTTTGGAGGGGACGGACACCCAGACCGTAGCACCTGCTCTGAGTGTGTGTGTGGTTCTCAGGTCTCGCGTCTTCTGCTTTAGCTTGTCTTGTTAGATCCACACGTGTGCGTGCTTGTCATGTGTCTCTGCTGTGCTGTCCCTTCACCGTCGGGCAGGGGCTGTGGAGTAGCCTCAGCTCCCGCCTGACCAGCCCTTGTCAGGTCTCCCTCGACGGGGATCCTGCGTACAGAGCGAATTTCCATTGTCCCACATTCTTGCCAACAGCTGACACCAGCAGAGGTTTTAATTCACACTGATCTGATGGATGTGAAGTGACATCCCCTTGTTGCTTTAAGTAGCATGTTGTGAACAGACCTTTGAATAAAATCTGATGTCCACGGGGAGGTTCTAGGGGGGCGTGCATCCATGCAAAAGAAATCATTCTAGCCGATCTTGGAAAAAATATCGAAACAAAATCCCCAAAACCGATGAGCTGATGAGGCACAGGGACACCGCCAGAAGGCGGATTGGACGGCACAAAGCACCAGGAGTGGCCGAGGCAGTGGCGGGAAGTGCAGCGCGCAGCCATGTGTCGCAGGCCAAGAGAACAAAGTGAACGGAGCAGAGGGACAGGCAGGGACACGACAGAAGGACCGTGCCCCGAGCCGGGACAAAGCACCAGACCCACATCCAGACACGGCAATGCTGGCAGAAGAAAAGGCTTCTCCCGAGGCTCTTCTTTGGGGTGAGGATGTTTTTCCCAGGAGCCCCCAGGGACCTCCCCTTACATCTCATCTGCCAGGACTGGGTCACACGGCTGTCCCCTGTCTGGGCAGAGCGGTGGGCTTTGGGCCCTGATGACGTTACCCAGGACAGAAGTAGCGAGAGCAGACACGGGAGCGGCGTCCCACAGCCAGAGCCAGGCTGTCGCCCAGACCCCCGTTCCCTAACTTGGGGAGCCGGGAAGGCTCAAAGGAGAGCGGACACCAAGAATCAGCAAACACAAGAGAAACGCCACCGCAGTGTGACGGAAGCGGCAACGGTAAACTGACCAAGTGAAACTGAGGCCCACAGCTGGCAGAGCAGCTGCAGGAAGACGCCACAAGAAGCGTGGTTAACCGCGTCTCCGGGGACCTGCTCCTTCACTCTCACCCCCACCCTCCCCGGGTCTGCTGCAGCCGAGGCTCGCGGGCCTCGCGGTCACAGGGTGGCTTCCGTGGCCTCCAAAGGCCACGTGCTGCTCAGTCACACACAGCAGGAACAGAGATTCCTTCCCGCAGAGCCAGCAGTGTCTTCCTGGTCCATCCCATGAGCTGGTGCAGCAGAGAAGCTTCCACCCAGAAGCTGCAACAAGCATCTCTGTTCATAACATTGGTCCAGTTTGGCCGACGGGCCCATCCCCGACGGGCCCATCCCCGACGGATCACTGGTTTAAACCGTGTGGTTTACTGCAACAAGCATCTCTGTTCATAACATTGGTCCAGTTTGGCCGACGGGCCCATCCCCGACGGATCACTGGTTTAAACCGTGTGGTTTACACCAACCAGAGCCCCTGTGCTGGGAGCTGGGGGTGGGCCACTGCCCCTGAAGCCCAGGGACTAGAAGGGTAGAGGTATATCCCTGAGAAGTTACCAGGTGTTTTTACGAGAGGGAGGTGGCAGGATGTCAGGTGGCCTGAGTCATCACAGGACCATTTATGCACGCCCAACACAAAATGACCCAGCAAGGCAGAAATGAAGCAGGTACGATGATATTAACATCAGACAAAATAGAAGTGAGGACGAAGATAATGACATAGGTCAAAGAAGGATGTCCTTTACTGAAAAAAGAGCAATCTGCCAAAAGTACACGACTCTGATCACGTAAGGAGGGACTGAGATGCAAAGAGGATTTGATAAATCCATAGCCACAGTTGGAGCGCGGCCTCATAACGCCAAGCTCAAGGGTTTGGTTCTCCATGCGGCCAGCCACGGAAAAAGACAGAAGACGAACCTTTCATACTATCTCAGAATTTGCCATGTCAACTAGACAAAACCAAATAGGGACTGACCTAGAAGATTAGAACGTCACAATTAGCATGCCTAATCAGAAAGACGTAAATACCTAAGTTAAACTCTGTATCACATTTTCTTTTTAGACACACAAAGATACATCAGGTATCAGACTGCAACAAAAATCTGTGACTGCAAAAAGCAGAACCACATAGTCCATGTTCTTTTTTCACAATGTAATAATTTGAAATTAATATAAAAAGGATAACTAAAAACAACCATCTTTATTATTTATTTATTAATTTTTTTTTTTGGTGACCAGCAAGGGGTTTGCAACCCTTGGTGTGGTGTTGCCCGCACCGCACTCAGCCAGTCCTATATAGGATCCGATCCCACGGTGGGAGCATCGCTGCGCTCCCAGCGCTGCACTCTCCCGAGTGCGCCATGGGGCCGGCCCTAAAAACAACCATCTTTTTTTTTTTTTTCCTTTTTGTCTTTTTTCATGACCGGCAACAGGATCGCAACCCCCGGTGTCGCGCCCACACCGCGCTCAACCAGTGAGCAGACCGGTCTCTACATGGGATCCCAACCCTTGGCGGGAGCGCCGCCGTACTCCCAAGTGCCGCACTCTACCGAGTGCACCACCGGGCCGGCCCAAAACAACCATCTTTAAAAAAATTCTTCCTAAATTAAATTCCCCCAGAGGGGCTGTACTGTTCTGCATTCCCACCAGCCATGCGTGTGTGACCTGTTTTTTCTGTGTAGTCCTCAGAACTTGATGGGGTGACAATTGTGTGTGTGTGCACATGTGCCAAAACCCAGGGTCTGTCACTGCGTTTTATTTTAGCCATTCTGATAGGTATGTCATGATATAGCATTGTGGTTTTAATTAGCATTTTCTTCGTGGCTCATGATGTTAAACATCTTCTCTTTGGCAGCTGGCTGGCTGGGAATTGAACCCTTGACCCTGGTGCTATCAGCACCAGGGTCTAAACATCTTTCCATGTGCTTATCTACCACCTGTACATTCTCTTGGGTAAAGTATGTGTTCATGTTGTTAGCTCATTGTCTGATTGGATTGTTAGCTTTTTTGTTTTTTATATTATCGCCTTTGAGAGCTCTTTATATATTCTAGATATCAGTCCTTTGTTGGATTTGTGGTTTGCAAATATTTTCTCCCAATCTGTAGCTTATCTTTTCAGCCTCTTAACAGTCTTTTCACAGAGCAAAAGTTTTAAATTTTTATGAGTCTAATACATCCATTTTCCCTTTATGGATCATGATTTTGGTGTTAAGTCTAAGAACGTTGCTTAGTCCTAGATTCTGAAGATTTTCTCATAGTATTTTTTTTTTTTTTGGCAGCTGGCTGGTGTGGGGATCCAAACCCGTGACCTTGGAGTTATAAGGCTGCACTTTTTTTTTTTTTTAAGTTTTATAGTTTTAAATTTCACACTTCAGTCCTGTAATCCATTTTGAGATAATTTGTGTATAAGGTATGAGGTTTAGGTTGAGGCTTATATTTTTACCTATGGATGTCCAATTGCTCCAGCACCATTTGCCAAAAATCATTTGGGCATATTTGCATGAGTCTGTCTCTGGGTCCTATATTCTATTCCATTGATCTAATTGTCTGTCCTCACACCAGTACCACACTGTCTCGATCACAGAAGCTTCATAACAAGTCTTGAAACAAGGTAGGTGGTTTTTCCCACCTTATTATTCTTTTTAAAAAATGGGGTTAGGGCCGGCCCGGTGGCGCACTGGATAGTGCGCCGCTTGGGAAGCGCGGCGGCGCTCCCGCCCGAGGGTTCGGATCCCACATACAGACCGGTTCCCGCTCACTGGCTGAGCGAGGCGCGGGAGCAACACCAAGGGTTGCGATCCCGTTGCCGGTCCCCGGTCCGGTACGGGGGCAACACTGAGGGTTGCGATCCGTTGCCGGACACGGAAAAAGACAAAAAGACAAAAAATAAATAAATAAATAAAAAATTAAAAAAAAATAAAAAATGGGGTTAGCTCTTCTAGTCCCACTGTCTTTCCATATACATTTTAGAATAATCTTGTCTATATCTACAAAATTTTTTTCTGGGATTTTGATAGGAATTGTGTTAAACTTACATATAAACTTATATATTAACTTGGGGAAAATTGAGTCTTCCAGTCCATGAACATGGTATGTCTCTTTATTTGTTTAGATTTTTTAAATTTCTTTCATCAGCATTTTATAGTTTTCAGTATAAAAGTTCTGTACATGTTCTGTTAAGATTCACACTGAAATAATGTCTTTTTTTTTTCTTTTTAATAGCTGGCCAGTCAGAAACACAAATAAAACAACCTAGTGCTTGCAATTGGCATTGGAACTGGGGGCAGGCTTGTGGGACTGAGCCCTCAACCTGTGCAATTCCTCACTATCTCCAGGTAGATAGTGTCAGAATTAAATTGAGTTAGAGAATACCCAGCTGGTGTCTGCTGAAGAATGTGCTGCAGAATTAATTAATTGGTACTACTAGTTTACACTAGTATGTAGAAACACAATTGATTTTTGTATGTTTACTTTGTATCTTGCAACCTTGCTAAACTCATTGATTAGCTGTAGCAGGATTTTTTTTCTTTTGTAGGTTCATTGGGATTTTCAACATAGACAGTTACGTTTTCTGCAAAGAGAGGCAGTTTTATTTTTTTCCTTTTCAATCCTTTTATTTTATTTTCTTGCCTTATTGCACTGGCTACAACTTTCAGTACTACATTAAATAAGAGTGGTGACAGTGGACATCCTTGCCATGTTCTGATATTAGAGGGAAAGCTTTTAGTCTTTCATCAAGTATAATGTCAGTTGTAGATTTTGGGGGGTTGTTTATCATGCTGAGATATTTCTCTTCTATTCATATTTTTCCAGAAGTTTTCTGTTCTTTACATTTTTTTTTTCCTTGCAGTGACTTGGGATGGAAGTTATTTTTTTCTAATTGTGAATGCATGTTTTATCATGAAATTTTCTTTTTCTTTTTTTTTTTTTTTTAAAGATGACCAGTAAGGGGATCTTAACCCTTGACTTGGTGTTGTCAGCACCACGCTCTCCCAAGTGAGCAAACCGGCCATCCCTATACAGGGATCTAAACCCGTGGCCTTGGTGTTACCAACACCACACTCTCCCAAGTGAGCCACGGACCAGTGCCTTTATCATAAAAATTTTTTTATCATGAATTAAACTTTTGTCAAATACTTTATCTGCCTCAGTTGATATCATCATATGATTTTCTTCTTTTCAGCCTGTTAATACGGTGGATTACATTGATCCACTTTGCATTCCACTTGCTCATGGTACATAATTCTTTTTATACATAACTATATCTCTGAATTCTATTCGTTAATATTTTGTTAAGGATTTTTGCATCTATATTCATAAGGGATATTTGTCTATAGTTTTCTTATTTTGCATTGTTTTTGGTTTTGGTATCAGGAAAATACTAGCTTCATAAAGTGAATTAGGAAGTATTTCCTCCTCTTCTATTTTCTGGAAGAGATTGTGTAAAATTCTTCTTTAAACTTTTAGTATCATTTTCCAGTGAAATCATCTGGGCTGGGGATTTCTTTCTTTGGGAGTTTTAAAGTTACTAATTCATGCCTCATTTTCTTGGCGCCTCTGAGGCGATCAGCTGCTTCTAGAAAAAGCTGAATATCTCCTTCCCAGCCACCGGCTGCCAGAAGCTCATTGAGTGGAGGATGAATGCAAACTTTGCACTTTTTATGGGCAGCGTATGGCCACAGAGGTTGCTGCTGATGCTCTGAGTGAAGAATGGAAGGGTCTTGTGGTCCGAATCAGTGATGGGAACAACAAACAAGGTTTCCCCATGAAGCAGGGTGTCCTGACCCACGGCCACGTCCGCCTGCTACCGAGTCAGGGGCTCTCCTGCTATAGACCAAGAAGAATTGGAGAAAGGAAGCGCAAATCTGTTCGGGATTGCATTGTGAATGCCAATCTGAGCGTTCTCAACTTGGTTATTATAAAATAAGGAGAGAAGGCTATTCCTGGCCTGACTGCTACCACGGTGCCTCGTCGCCTGGGGTCCAAAAGAGCTTACAGAATCCGCAAACTTTTCAATCTCTCTAAAGAAGATGCTGTCCGCCAGTGTGTCGTAAGAAAACCCTTAAACGAAGAAGAAACCTGGGACCAAAACACCCAAGACTGAGCATCTTGTTACTCCACGTGTCCTGCAACACAAATGCTGGTGTGTGAAGAAGCAGCGCACTGACAAAAATAAGGAAGAGGCCACAGAATATGCGAAAGTTTTGGCCAAGAGAATGAGGGCAGCCAAGGAAAATCGCCAGGAACAGATGCCAAGAGACGTAGCTGTCCCCTCTGAGAGCTGCTACTTCTAAGTCCGAGTCCAATCAAATATAAGATTTTTAAAGAGTAACAAAACAAGATCAGACCTCAAAAAAACAGTTATTAATTCAATTTCCTTAATAGTTATGGGGGTACTCAGGTCATCTCATTTTGGATGAGGTTTGCTAGTTTGTGCTTTTCTAGGAATTCTTCCATTTCATCTAAGATGTAAAATTTATGTGTGTAGAGTTAGTTGTTCATAATATTCTCTTAATATCCTTTCAATGGCTGCAGGGTCTGTAGTGATAGTCCCTGTGGTCGGCATTGCTAGAAGTTTGTCAATTTTATTGATCTTTTCAAAGATCCACTTTTTTGTTTCATTGAATTTCCTTGTTTGTCTGCTTGAAATTTCATTTTCAAAATGTGTACTCATAACTTTATGATATGATTTATACTCATATCTTTATTATTATGAATTTATTAATTTTTTTTTTGGCAGCAGGTATGGGGATTTGAACATGTGACCTTGGTGTTATAAGGCTGCCTTCTAACCAGCTGAGCTATCTGGCCGGCCCTCATATCTTTATTATTTCTATCTGCTCTTTTTTTTCTAGTTCTTAAGGTGGACTTAGGTTTGTTTGTTTTTTTTTCCTTTTTGTCTTTTTTCGTGACCGGCAACGGATCGCAACCCTCAGTGTCACGCCCGTACCGGACCGGGACCGGCAACGGGATCGCAACCCTTGGTGTTGCGCCCGCACCTCGCTCAGCCAGTGAGCGGGAACCGGTCTGTATGTGGGATCCGAACCCTCGGCGGGAGCGCCGTCACGCTCTCAAGCGGTGCACTGTAGCAGTGCGCCACCGGGCTGGCCCTGGATAACTTTTTTTTCTAATACAAGCATTCAGTGATGTAAATTTCCCACTAAGCACCGTTTTAGTTGTAGCCCACAAATTTTTATATGTCCTATCTTCATTTTTATTCAGTTTAGTGGATTTTTTAAAGATTTCCCTTGAGACTTCTTCTTTTGACCTGTGGAATATTTTGAAGTGTGTGGTTTACTTTTCAAGCATTTGGAGATTTCCTTGTTTTCTCTCTGTTATTGATTTCTAGTTTGATTCCATTGCATTCAGCTACATACTCTGTATGCTTTCAAGTCTTTTAAATTTGGTAAGGTTTATTTCCTGCTCAGGACATGGCCTACCGTGGTATATGTTCCACGGTCCTTGAAAAGAAGCTGCATCCTGCTGTTGTGGAGCGGGGGCTGTGAGCACTGATTAGGTCCTGCTGGCTGATGATGCTGTTGAGGTCTTCTGTATCCTTGCTGATTTTCTGTGTAGTTGCTCTATAAATTGCTGAGAGAGGGGTGCTGAAGTCTTCACCTAGAATTATGGATTTGTCTATTTTTAAAAATAATGTTTCAGATAACCCTCAAGAGAAAGAGAAAGTTAAAAATTTTACATGCTCAGTAATGAGAGACCACTATTCATCAAAAACTTGTACGATACAGCCAAAGTCAGTCTCAGAAGAAAAAAATGTAGAGCCTTAAATGCACAACTTAGAATGCATGAATGATTAAAGATGAGTCAAGTGACTAAAAGGATAATAAAGGAATATTATGATCAGCTTTATGCCAATACATTCAAGAAACCCCTTGAAAAACACAAACTACCAAAACTCACCAAAGGAGTAGAAAACCTAAATAGTCCTTTATCAAAGAGATGGACGGGCCAGCCCGTGGCTCACTCAGGAGAGTGTGGTACTGATAACACCAAGGCCATGGGTTTGGATCCCATATAGGGATGGCCGGTTCGCTCAATGGCTGAGCGTGGTGCTGACAACACCAAGTCAAGGGTTCAGATCCCCTTACCAGTCATCTTTAAAAAAAAAAAAAAATTTCCTTTTCTTTTGGGGGAAGGTTTTTAACGAAAATGTCAATCTCTTTTTTTTTTTTTTTAAAGATGACTGGTAAGGGGATCGTAACCCTTGGCTTGGTGTCGTCCGGTTCATATCCTATGTAGGGATGGCCGGTGCGCTCACTGGCTGAGCGAGGTGCGGGAGCAACACCGAGGGTTGCGATCCCGTTGCCGGTCCCGGTCCGGTACGGGCGCAACACTGAGGGTTGCGATCTGTTGCCAGACACGGAAAAGGACAAAACGAAAAAAAAAAAAAAATTTCCTTTTCTTTTGGGGGAAGGTTTTTAACGAAAATGTCAATCTCTTTTTTTTTTTTTTTCGTTTTGTCCTTTTCCGTGTCTGGCAACAGATCGCAACCCTCAGTGTTGCGCCCGTACCGGACCGGGACCGGCAACAGGATCGCAACCCTCGGTGTTGCTCCCGCACCTCGCACAGCCAGTGAGCAGCTGGTCTGTATGTGGGATCCGACCCCTCGGCGGGAGCGCCACCACACTTCCCAAGCGGCGCACTGTAGCAGTGCGCCACCAGGCCGGCCCGAAATGGAAATGAATATATATACTAAAAGAAATTGTTTGCTGGGGTTATAATTTTTTTTTTTTTTTTTGTGACTGGTAAGGGGATCGTAACCCTTGGCTTGGTGTCGTCCGCAGCACGCTCAGCCAGTGAGCGCACCGGCCATCCCTACATAGGATATGAACCTGTGGCCTCGGAGCTCCCAGCGCCGCACTCTCCTGAGTGAGCCACGGGGTCAGACCATAATTTTTAAAAACTTAATAGTAAGAAAACAATCCAACTTAAAATAAATGGTCAAAATATTTGGACACTTCACTAAAGAAGACATACAGACGGCAAGTAAGTAAGTGTGAAAAGATGCTCAATGTCATTAGTTACTAGGAAAAGTGCAAATTAAAACCACAATGAGACACCACTGCATACCTACTGAAACGGCTAAACTTAAGAAAGATGACTACGCAGATGCTGGTGAATGTGGTGCGGTCTCACATGCCACTGGCTGGGACGTAAAACGGTGCAGCCACTTTGGCAGGTTCTTTGTGTTTGTTTGGCAGCTGGTATGGGGACCCGAACTCTTGACCTTGCTGATACAATAACATGTACCAACCACCTGAGCCAACCGGCCAGCCCATGTTTAGTTGGACAGGTTCTTAATGATATTTAAAAAAATACCATTCCACTCCGAGGTATTCATCCAGAGAAATGAAAGTACATGCCTACATAAAGACTCTGCACACAGTAGTATTTATTATCATTTGTAATAACCCCAAAGTGGAAACAACCCAAAAGTCCATCAACAGGTGATGGGTAAGCAGCGTGTGGTCTATTCATCCATACAATGGAACAAAGCTCAGCACTAAAATGCAATGAATTTTCAGTCCCTGCACCAGCCAGATGCAATAAATAAACAAATAAATAATAAAGTAAAATAAAATAAAAATACATAAAATGTAAGGGACGATTGATGCCGCAACATGGATGATCCTCAAAATAATTATGCTGAGTGAGGAAACCGGACAGAAGAGCGGTCCCGACTCCACGTGTACAGGATCGTGGACCTGAGCTGACCTACGGCAGTAAGAGCCAATCAGCGTCACCTGAGGTGAGACGGGCAGGGAGGTGCCCACGGGAGGGGTCTCTAAGGGGCAGGAAGAGCTAATTCACAGATCAAAGGGCACACACACCCTGTCCTGGAAAAAATCTAGCAGGCGGCTGACTCCAAGGGGCTCCCGCTTGCACAACTGAAATTCAAGGTCAAATGATTCTTCAGGCCAGGACTCAGCAAACGGGGGCAGGAACGGGAGCCATTGCTTGCACTCCGGGGGTGGCGGTGGGGACGGGCCAGTGCCCAGCCTGGCCAGCAGGGCTTGGGGGTAAAGGCAACCGGCCCTTGCCCTCAAACAGGACAGCGCCCCAGCCCTCCCTGAGCACGACGGTCACCCTGGCCACCCGGTGCCCTGAGAACTCAGAATCCAACCGCCAGGCTGAGCGAGACTCCCAGCCACCCCCGCAGCCCTGCCACCCCAGTCACCCTGGTCACCCGGGTTCAGGGCTGGCAGGAGCTGGAAGAATGGGGGGAGCGCTCCGACCTGACAGTTCAGGAAGGAAGGTGCAGCCGAGGGTGACCCATGGCAGCTTCAGCTGTGCACCCAGCCGGCCACAGGGACAGGGCCAGGCTTCAAGCAGCACTCCTGGCACAGCGGAGGCATCCGTACATCCCCTCCCCCCACGCCCCATCTGTCGTCTGTCAAACAGCGTGTCCACCTGCAGACCAAAGGTGGGGACAGACAAACCCTCAGGATGCCACCTTCGGCGCTTTCCGCCACGATTTGGGGACTAACATCTCCTGTGGGAAATACTGTTCTGAGGACCAGAGCCTACTTCCACCTCGCTTGTGTTTTCTTCTGTTAAATTCAAATATCGTGGGAAATACCAAAGAATGGTGACAGTGGCTGTTTTGGGGGGAGGGTCCTGGACTGGGGTCTGGCTGGGAAGGAGGCGCAGGCTTCCAAGAAAACCCTCCTGCGCTGTTCAAATTTGTGTTGTGGTGCACGAGCTACTTTTAAAAACAAAACAAAAACCTATTTATAAATAGATTAAATATAGTCATGGGTTGCTTAATACAGGAACACAGTCTCAGAAATGTGTCCTCAGGCGATGTCACCCTTATGCGAAAGTGTATCATGAAAGGAGCAGCAGTGGCTTTCCTGTCACCTGCACTGGCCCTCTGATTACGCCACCAAGTCTGTCCGTGCCTCACTGTCCCCATCTGTTAAGTGGGGATTAGAACACCTCCGCCCCCCAGATTGCAGGTAGGGTTGTGCCTGGCACTCGGCAGATGCTCAGGGAGTGTTAGCTCAATGCCGCC
>NW_007727433.1:564283-573262 GCF_000696425.1 Galeopterus variegatus
CCAGGAAGTTACAGAAAGAGACATAGGTGGGTTATAGTTTAACAATATAGGCTGGTAACTTTCAGTGAAACAAGCCAGATGACAGTACATTAAGGCAATTAACAAAAGCTTGATCTTAGCAAACATTCCTTTCTACATCAATCTCTCAGTGTCTTTACATAACAATCAGGAACTAGTCTGTCTTTGAGCCAGCAACCTGCTGTGCCACAATTCTTTATCTTACACCAGAGACTTATAGCCTGAGGAAAACTTCCAGTCCTGCACAAGGTCAATATTTGAAACTGCAAGACTTTGGAAAACCAGGCCCTGTGAAGTACATATGCTTTTTAGCATATTCCACAATTGGGAGATCTGGCACCAACAGGGCATCTGAAGATATTAAAGATTTATCATTAAACTTACATACAGGGCTGGCTCATGGCTCACTTGGGGGAGCGTGGTGCTGACACCACCAAGTCAAGGGTTAAGATCCCCTTACCAGTCATCTTTAAAAAAAAAAACAAAAACCTTACATATAAAGGATCATTATTGTTACATTAAATTTTAAAAAGCTTATTTCTAGAGATGTGCTAAAGCATTTCTTTATAAATGACACGGAGTCTGAAATTTCCCTCCAAGCAACCCAGCCAGTGGGGAAGGGCCTGTGGCTATGCTCCCTATTGAAGCTGAACAGGTGACATGCAGGGTTTTTTCTTTTCCCCAAGCACACACCTTCATGGAGATAGAGTGGCTTTTAGTGTATTCACAGACCTGTGCAACCATCACCAGCCTTTTTTTTTTACACACTTGAAATGCTCCAGAAAAGTCTCCTTGCCCCAGGGCCAGGACAGGTATCCTCCTGCTTGAATGTGGTGCCCACAGGCCATCCACTGTCCCCTCCCCTGACTGCCCAGCCTCAGGCCAGCTCCAACCCAGACCTCTTGGGGGTCTGCAGGTCTGGAGGCAGGGTCTCCCCAGTCTTTTGGGGCTTGCTGCACAACTGGTCAGTGTCCAGCAGCCTAGGGATGACTTCAGGGGCACTTCCTGCAGCTGAGAGGGGAGACACTCACACCTGGGGTGCCCTGCAGCAGCAGGCGCTTGCTGGGAAGGGGTGCCCCTGCGGAGTCCAGGAACTCAACACTGGCCCAGACCCAACTCCAGCATCTCCACCCCCTAGCCTCGCCTCTTCTTCCCTCCAATGCACTGGTTTTGCACCCCACCCCGTATCTCCCAATGATTCCTCTGCCCACAGGCCACCCAAAGGTACACAGCTAGGGACAAAGCTCCTTTCCCCCCCCAAGTCCTTGGCCCTGTTCCCCATAAAACCTCCAGAGGGCACGGGGGTGGGTCCCACTACCCCTGGACAGTGAGTGGCCTTGGCGTGGCAGGTGAGTGGTGTGTAGTGAACAGATGGGTGCAGTTCACAGGTGTTTATTAGCATCTGCTGCAGAGCTGTGTCCCCCAGCCCTTCCTGGGTGGGAACAGGGCTGAGGGGGCCTGGGGAGGCAGATGGATGCAGCCAACCCTGTTTTCGAGGGACAGGCTGGTTTGGCAGCAGAGCCTGTTGGCCCTCTTTTGGCTGATGGGCTGCTTGGCAGTCTTGTGGGGTGACCATTGTCCATACAGGGAGGAGCCCCCTAGGACACACCTGCAGCCCACCGCCACTGAGCGTGGGCCCTGGTCCCCGGGAGCCGGGGCAGGAAGGACGCAGGTGGTGGGGAAATGGCGCAATTCTTGAAGACAGCAGCAGCCGGTTGGTGCTGAGAGGTTTTGGCAAAACCAACCATTGAAGCAACTGGGGCTGGATGTGGGGAGGGGCAGGGGGGACCTCAGTGACACACTGGCACCTGGGTCCTCGCCCTCCTGAGCACTCACTGGTCAACTGCCTGTTTGTTCATCTCATGGGGGAGCAGGGCATCCTGGGGGGTCATAGATGCCTCCAAGAACACTAAAGCTACAGTCCCTCCCACGAGATAAAAGCACACTCGCACTTGCACACGCACCCGCACTTGCACACACACTCACACAGGTTGGGGAGTGACTGCTAGACCACACCCCCACCCTGCACCCAATCCTCGAGGGAAGATACTGGAAGACTGCCGGCCCGAGCAGCAGCTCAGGGACAGGAGCAAACCCTGGGCAGCAGAAAGCACAGCCGCCCCCAGCCCCAGGGTCAACTGCGTGCACAGGGCAGAGCTGGCCCACGGGGTTGCCCAGGACCCTTCCCGAGTGAATCACTGGGGATGGGGAGGGGAGGCCACTGTAAACACGCTGCGGGAGAGCCTGGGAGTGGGAAGAGGCGGGAGTGGGGTGGGGAAGGTGGAGGTGGAGATGTGGCTACAGAGGGCTCAGGAGGGGATGAAGGTCACTGGAATGAGCTCTGGCCCAGGCAGGTCGGGAGGCTCAGCCAGCCCGGCTGGTGGGAAGGGCAGGAGCTGCTGGGACGACAGCAGATGCAGGCTCGGGTGCCGACCCTCCTGGACTCTTTGGAAGAAGCTGGCGCTGGTGGCTGGGCATGGCCCAGCCTGCTCCCATGGCCCCATCATGACAGCACTTTGATGCCAAAGTGTTTGCGGAGCTGTTCCAGAAACATGAAGGTGAGCACGGTGTGGGGGACCAGACGGATGCCAGCAGGAAAGAGGCCCTGGAAGGGGACAAGAGAGACAGGAGATGCAAAGAGCCCTGGAGGGACCCCCGCCTGCTGCCCCATCCCCCCACGCCCCCACCACACCTTGAAAAAGGCCAGTGGTCCAAGCTTTGCTGTCTCCATAGCACAGTGGAGAACACCCTGCAGAAAACGCAGAAGGAAGTAGTGAGAAAGCTGACTCTCACTTGGAAGGCAGAAATCAACCCCCACCCCAAGCACCAGCCGGGCTCAAGGCGTGGGTACGAGCCTGCGAGGCGAGGAGAGCAGCCTTGGAGGTCAACAGGCAACTAAAGAGCTGAGGGCACGGGGGCCACGGCACCCCTTCACAGGGAGGGTCCAAGCACCAGCCGGGCTCAAGGCGTGGGTACGAGCCTGCGAGGCGAGGAGAGCAGCCTTGGGGGTCAACAGGCAACTAAAGAGCTGAGGGCACGGGGGCCACGGCACCCCTTCACAGGGAGGGCGAAACCAGAACCCGTGGTTGGGAAGGCCGTGAGCAGAACCGTGAGCCTGTGACCGGGCAGGTCAGGAAGAAGAGCAAGAGACAGAGACATGGAAACACGGGAGTCAGGGGAAGCCCGAGGCAGAGGCTCGGCGCAGCGCCCCCTTACAGGGCCCTGAGCGCAGTGGACTGGCCGCCTCTGTCAACATGCCAAAGAAATCTGATGAAAATTAAAATTAGGCAAAAGACACTGAAAGGCACAGCCCCTTCCCCTGAGGCCAAGGGCTGTGCAGAGATGAGAGACAAAAAGGGAAGGATGAAGCAAATGAGGGGACAGCCCTGTCCCTAGGTCCCCAAGTGAGGAGACTCACCAGACCACAGAGCCCGGCAGTGCAGAGGCAGGAGCACTAACCCAGGCCTCAGCCACAGCCTGGGGACCAGGGCCTGAAGCCCCCAGCCCCACTCACCCGATACTCCCCCTTGGAGTTCATCAGGCGCGTCTTCAGCACGTCCAGGGGCTGGCACAGGAATGTGGCACACCCACCCTGGGGAGGGGGCTCGTCACCAACGGGCCTGCAGGCCCCCCTATCACCACATCCCCACAGGCCAACTCTGAAGAGCGCCTTGCTCTGACTCCCAGGAGGTGTCCCAAGGCTGCAGGACCTGGGGCCCCAGGGGGACACCAGAAACCGTCCTGGCCTGGGCACCAGGCTGATCCATGAGCTCCCCAGGCTCCAGCACCCCTTGTGTAGCCCCACCCAAGGCCACCTGTTTCCTGGAAACCTCGCCTCACCTAGGCGCCTCAGCCCCCCAGAATGGGTCAGGGACCCCTGGCCCGCTGGCACTTACTGCAATGAAGCTGGCAATGAAGTGCGTGAAGATGTTGTCAGACAGGAAGCCAGTGCTGAGGACCAGCTGCTTGGCCTGGTCATAGCAGGACAGCTGCAGAGGGCACAGGGACAGTCAGGGCTTCAGGATGGCCCCCAGCTCCAGGGAGAGGTGAGGCCCAGATTGGGGAGGAACCTGCCCAAGGTCACTGACAGGCCACAGTCTTGACCCACCTGTGCACACCTCCCCAGCCGCCACAAAGGGACAGCAGGTGGCCACCCAGGAGGGCTCTCAGTGTCTGCTCCTTGCTCTGCAATCCCTCTGAGGACAGAGGTCAGAGGCTGCAGACATTGCCCAAGAGCCTGACCCTTCACAGCCCTACCTGGCCCACGGTGACTAAGGCCCCGCGGCTGGATGCCATGGTCGCGCCAGAGAACAGTTTCTTCAGACCCTCTGCACGAGGAAGGGGTGAGGTCGGACACCCGGCCCAAATTCTTCGGGCCGCCCCCCACGGTCCTGCATAATGCCCCTCGCCCCACCAGCGTCCTCAGCCCCCCGGCCCCCACACAAAGCACCTGCTCTGCTCACCTTCACGAGCCACGCGGTACAGGCCATCCAGGGCATGGGCGTAGCTGCCGGTGACAGAGCAGCCATGTGAGGCTCTCCCCGACCACTAGCTCCCGCGGGAGGGTCCTCCCGGGCCAAGAAGAGCCAGACCCCCACCACAGGTCAGGAGACCTCACGGCGCTGAGGGTCCCTCTCCAAGGAAACACCTGGATGCCAGCCCCTTTGGTGGGCTGCCAGCCCATGGACATCCCCCTGTCCTGCTGGCCCCTTCCCCCCAGTTCACTCTGGTCCCATCTTCCCTGACAGTGCCCCTGTCGGGGGTCTTTATGTCATGTGCCCCTCCACGGCCTCAGTCTCCTCACTAACATCAGGCCCAAAACAGGCCCCGACTCATGACACCACTCTTGGGTGTCAGCAGGTTTGAGAGGAGATGGTTCTGGTCACCCCCAATCCAACAAGGCTCTTCCTGCAAGGAAAGAACCCAAAGGTCTGGGGGATCAAGCGACACCCCCCAGTGATGCCAGCACAGCCGTGCTCGGAGTTGCTCCTGAGCACCAGAAGCACCCCCATTTCATGAGACTCCATGGGTGATGCAGCCTATCGGGGTCCTGACTGGGTCACAGCGGAGCTGCTCAGGGGTCCCTCCTGGCCCTAGCCTCCTGCAAACCCAGCCGCCCCCCAGGGGCAGAGCCCGGCCCTGCTACTCACTTGCGCCGCTGATTCAGGGGCAGCTTCATGTCATTCTGCATCCTGAAGCAGAAGCACGTGCTCAGGAGAAGGTGTGGGGCACGACGGCTGGATCCACCCGCACCCTGCAGACCCCGCTGCGGCAGGATCGGCTGGGTCCCACCCCCTTTAAGCCAGGACTCCTGGGTCCGAGTGGCTTGTTCCAGGCTGAACATGGCCTTAGGGGATGGGTGTGGGCAGGGGGCACACCAACCTGACGTTGACCAAGTCTGCGGGAGTCCCCACGAAGCCTCCAGTTAAACCTGGGATGACACAAAGCCCAGAGTAAATGTGTGAGGACTTGTGCTGTCCCTGGCCTGCCCGCCTGCCTGCCCGCCTGCCTGCCCTGTGCCTCGCCCACTGCCACTCACCACTGATGGAGCCCAGCAACACCTTCTCATGGAAGGGGAGAGCCCCCTGGCTGCCCTTGCTCATGCGGTCCCTCACAGACTCATAGATGGCAAATCGAGTGAGGGAGTAGGTCATCTAGGGAGAAGGGTCCGGCTCAGAGGGACGGGCTCACCCCGCATCCCTCAGCCCTCCACACCCAGCCCTACTCGGCCCAGTCATCCCCCCGTGGACCATGGGGCCACTGAGGGGTTCTCCCAAGGCCACAGAGCCAGCAAGTGGCTGAGCCAGTTCACAAATCTAGGGCCCCACCCTCCTCTTTCCATCCCCGGGCCTGAGTTCCCCTATCTGTAAGCGGAGCTCTCCCCGTGGAAGGCAGGACCACGCTCCATGCCCACTCCGGGGTCACCAGCTCCCCGGGCCCTGAGGAACCTTCCTCGTAGAAAAGGAAGAGGAAGAAGGGCCGGCCCGTGGCTCACTCGGGAGAGTGCGGTGCTGACAACACCAAGGCCACGGGTTTGGATCCCATATAGGGATGGCTGGTTGGCTCACTCGGGAGACTGTGGTGCTGATGACACCAAGCCAGGGGTTAAGATCCCCTTACCGGTCAAAAAAAAAAAGAAAAGGAGGAAGAACCTTGGAGTCCCCCAGGGCACCCACAGTGGCCAAGTCCAGGTCTGCAGGACACGTCCAGAGCATGGGCTCTGGGACCAAGATCTGAGGGAGGTGAGGGGTGGGTGGCCCTGGGACACCGACTTATGGGGGACAGAAAGGAAGAGCTTCGGGAGGACAGGGCCGGGGCTGCAGCTGTACCTGTCTGCACAGCGAGGCGCTGAGGCCGTTGTAGAGCGCCAGGACGCCGTCGGAGCGCACCACCCGCAGCGCCATGCCCGTCATGCGCAGCTTGACCTCCTGCTGCGTCTGCAGGTGCACCTGCCGCACAGGGGTTGGAGGGGTCATGCCTGCTCAGGGCAGGGCCCTGCCGCACAACAGAGAGACCTGGAGGCCCAGGCTGGCAGAGACAGTGGTGGCGCTGAGGCTGCTGCCTGGAGCCCCCAGGCCAGCTCTGCCCTGAGACCTTTTCCAGAATGTATCGCTTTCAGACCCCCACAACAAGCCAGTGGGGTCAGTGCTACCAGTACCCCCATCTAGAGACAGAGAAGCTGGGGCGGGAGCAGTGAGGCCTCTAAAGGCTCTCTCCGGGGACTCCACACCCAGGCCTGGAAACTGCTCCACATTATTGTTTTACGACAGTGACACCACCAGCCAGGCCAGAGCCCAGGAATGTCCATGCATGGCACCTGTCCCTGGGGGTTCATCACTCCCCTTTTACAGATGAGGAAACTAAAACAGAGAGAGGTAAAGCATCCCCTGCGCCATCAGGATTTGGGCCCCAGCAGGCTGACTCTAAGGCCCAGTTTTTAACCACAACCACTCACTGAAGGTTTATGAGGACTCAGAGACAGTGAGGGGGCCTGAAGGAACACTGAGACTCAGAGGCGGCGGCAGAGAGGGCCTTGCAAGGTGGCAGAAATTCAGTGGGGCAGGGAATATTGGCCTTGGCCCAGGGAAAGCGCCCAGGAGCTGAGGGCGTGTGCGGGTGCATGGGGGGGGGGGTCAGCCCTGAAACTTCCCCAACCTAATGGCTGTCACCACTCACAGGCCTCCCCACCTGTCCTGGCCAGCTGAGGGCTCCAGGCAGAAGAAGGGTGGGCCAGGGACAGATGGAGAAGATCAGAGGCCACAGGCTCCCTGGCCCCAGCCCAGCACTGGCCCCAAGAAAGCAGGTCCACAGCTGATTGTGACCCCCCACATGCACAGGGAGCCACCCAAGGGATGGGGGCAGCAAAGATGCGTGGGGACAGAGAAGGGCTTCAAACCCAGCTCGGCAACAGGAGAGTTGTCCTCCCGAACTGTGAGCCGGGCAGGATGGAGGGGCTGGGACCGAGGACAGGGTGGCCACTCAGGCAGCAGCCCCTGTCCAGGCGATAAGTGCCTGAGGCCTGAGCCAGGATGTGGGGCAAAGTGTAGAGAGACCAAAGAGCTTTCGAACAGCTCTCAGACGGTCACCCCAGAGGCCCTGGTGAGCAGCCCTCAGGGGAAACCCAGGCCGCAGCCTCCCTGGTGGACACGGTCCACTGCACCCTAGCACGTGCTCCCAGGGCCAGAGGGCGGTCACGCTTCCGTGGGTGGTGCCTTCCCTGATCTCCTCCAGGCCTGTGTTCTGCAGCAAAAGAGAATGGGGGCGGGGGGGGACAGCGGGCCAAGAGCCAGTGGCCTTGGAGAGTGGACAACAGCGCGTGGCCCCAGAACACAGCCTATCAACACCCAGAGGACCAGTGAGAGAGGCTGGCAGGGCTGACCCTCCAGGACTCCTTGGTGGGGGTGGGGGCTGCAGGGGCATCCAAAAAAAAAGTAAGAAAGATCCAAGGAGTTCCCTTTTGCTGCTACCCCCACTTCTCTGGTGGCCAGAGCGGCCTCTAGGCACAGCAGTGCAGGACCAGCAAGGTTTCAGGTCCACGCTTGCACCCAACACACCCACCTGCTAACTGTGCCTTCGCTAGTGACTAATGTTTTCACTAATTAGAAAAGCCAATCCCCTCCCGCGAGGGACAGGCCTAGAGTCAGAGGAACAGTCCTGCACGTGGGATGTTCAGAAGGCCACAGGTGCCTTCCTGGGCACAGGCTGGTTTTGGGTGGTGGGTAGGGAGGGGAGCGGCCAGGCTGGCTCCACCTTGCCCACAGGCTGCCTGGTGACCACAGCCCCAGATCACAAAGCCTCAGGCCCTTTCTTCCCTGCTTTGTGGTGAGTCAGGGTTAGAAGCACCCCCCTTGGCTGGCCCTGGGGAACAAGAGCTCTGGCTTATTCTACCACATAAGCATTTTTTAAAAAGAAAAAGAGAAAGAGCAAAAAAACGCACGTCTGTTTCTTGTATTAAGGTCCATCCACTGTCGGGTGGGGACTAAGAGCAGGCAGAGTCGCCTCCATGTCACCTGGGGCTGGCTGGTCCTAACACCCCTCCCGAGGAAGCGGCCCAAAGCAGGGGCGCCTGGGTCACCCACTTGTCCAGGCCACGGCCCTCATTTCGCCTCCCAGTGTGTGCTGAGCGCCCAGTAGCGCGGACCGCTCGGTCCCTGCCCTGGGTGTGCTAGACCCGCAGGTCTCCAGGTGCCAGTACCTGCGCGCCCCACAGGACCCCCCGCCCCCACTTTAACCAGGCACAGCGACTGTTCTCGAATGTACGGGCTGCGGGGTGGGAACTGGCTCAGGGACGCCAAGTGACTCGCCCGAGGTCACACAGGCACTGAAGCGCAGTGCGGCGGGGAACGCCACCCGCACAAGGTCGCCGGGTGACCCCGGGCTGCGGGCCGCGGAAACCTCGCCCTCCACGCAGCCTCTCGGCGGACACGCCGAGGGCCGCCCGGGGGGGGCCCGGGCCCCCCC
>NW_007727433.1:573836-581012 GCF_000696425.1 Galeopterus variegatus
CCCCCCCCCAGCCGACCCGGGACCGCGCCTGGTGCGCGCAGAGCCCCCTCGGTTTTCGCCCCCCGCCCAGCCGGACGCGGCCCGAAGGTCACGGCCCCGACCTGGCCCTGCAGCCCTTAGGAACCGGACACCCCCGCTCCAACTTGCACTTAGTGACCGCCGCGGCCGGAGGCCCGGCTCGCGTGTCTCTCGGGCGGGGGACACGTGCGCGCGGCCTGCGACCCGTGTCCACCGGCCTGCAGCTCCACGTCTGCCCCTGCCCCGCTGTAGGAGGGGAGCGGAAGAGCTCCTTGCGCAGTTTTGCGGATTAAAAGAACTGGGGCAAAGGGCACGTAGGAAGGACTAGCCTGGCCGCCCCTCCCCCACGCCCAGACAGCCCGGGGCTCTCGGCCAAGTCCAGCTCAGCTGTGCCTGGCTCGGACCACACCGCCCCAGGCAGCCACTCTGGAGGAGGCCGGGGAGGTGGGCTCCAGGCTCTGTGTGCGCCAGGGTCGTGGGGCTCAGCGTCCAGCAGGAGATGCCCATCTGCATCCAGGTACCCACTCTGATCCCGCCTCCCGGCAAAGAAAAAGGAAGGGCAAGTGTGACCCCGCCCGAGGCCCAAGGTCGCACCTGCTGAGCAAAGTGAGATCCAAGTCCCCAAGGCTGCTTTAGGGCTGGACCACACGGATGAGGGACCTGTGTCCTACAGTTCCAGCTTGTCCACTGCTGTCCTCCCCGCCACAGGGAGAAGACTGAGGGAACTGGGAAAACAGCTCCTAATCCCCTGAATCAACCAAAGACCCAAATAACGTGTCCAGCTTTGCCTCTGAGTACCCACTGATTCTCTGGGGGTGTCGGAGGCACAAGATGAGCAAGCAAACCGGCCATGTGTTTGCCTAAATCAATCACTTGGAGACAAAGGAGACTGTCTTCTAGAGCCGCAGGTGGCCTCTGACCCCGGAGGTCATCAGCTGAAGGTCTGGGGGGTGAGCAGCTGGCTGCAGAGATAGGGTCTGAGCCCAGAAGTACTCCGACCTTGGTTTTGTCAGGTGTCTCCTGAGTGTGGCCCATGCAGACAGCGGGCTTTCACTGGAGATTCAGATGGGTGCCAGGTGGACACTAGACCAAAACACGACCGAGCACAGTGGGCAGGATGGCACTGAAATCCAGGAGGAAACTGGTGGAGAGCACGTGAGAAACACTGCCAAGCCAAGGCCTGGGGCTCAACCAGGCAACCTGGAAACAGCTCTCAAAGCTACAATACACCATGAGAGACTCACAAGACAGTACATTTGTCTAAAAACCCAGAGCTAACAGATCCAACAGAATGTGGGAGTGGCCCCTGACAAAGAAGAGCCACATCTTTTTTTTTGGCAGCTGCTGGTACAGAGATTGAGCCCTGGACCGTGCTGGTATCAGAACTGTGCTGTAACTAGCTGAGACAACCAGCCAGCCCCAAGAGCCACATCTTAACAGAGATTTATTTGTACAGCTATGGGATGGGGATATTAACATCTATCTCATAGACTTGGCTTAGGGATCAAAAACTAATATTTTTAAGCTCTTATAGAGTCTTTTACAAAGAAAATCAATAAAATAGTAGTTATTCATGATATTTTTATAGACTGATATAAATGTACTTCTATTGCTAATATCTACATAATTTTTCACAATTATTATTGAGTGACTTTTGGCTTTGGAATTCAGCTGGTATTAGATATACCTAGCTTATTCACTATTGCATTTCTCTTTGTGTTGAGAGGAAGATGTTAGTGTATAATTTCCTATAGCTTCTTTTTCAAAGTTTATGATGATGGTCCTCAATAAATAAATACATATATATACAATTTATTTGGTTAACCAGAATTTAAATACACTAGTCTCCCCTTATCCTCAGGGGATATGTTCCAAGACCTCTAGAGCATGCCTGAAGCTTTGGACAGTACCAAACCCTGTATACACTATGTTTTTTCCTATACGTACATACCTATGACAAAGCTTAATTTATTAATTAGGCCCAGTAAGAGGTTATCAACAACAACTAATAATTAAGTTATTATTAATAAAGTCTTGTTGAGTAAAGTAAGGGTAAGAGTCGATCTGATAACTCTGACAGCTACTGGGTGTCTAATAGGAAGGTAGAATATACAGCATGGATATGCTGGACAAAGGATGATTCAGGTCCCAGGTGGGATGAAACAGGACGTTACAAGATTTCATCACACTACTCAGAATGTTAAACTTATGAATTGTTTATTTCTGCAATTTTACATTTAATATCTTTGGATACAACTGACATAGGTAACTGAAACCACAAAAAGCAAAACTGCAGAAAGCAAAACCTCAGATAGGAAAGGACCACTGTATATGTATAGATAGATAGATAATAGATAGAGACTAAAATAAAACCTTATAAAACAATACTACCTTTGCTATATGTAATTTATCCTTATACTTTATTTTATATATACTCATCTCTGTTGTATTTAAATAAAATAGTCTAATACCATCCTCCCCGCATAATTAATACAGATAGTATAAAGAACCCTGATTAAGCTAAACAAAACTTAGTAAAAATATTTAATAACTGCCAATGTATACAATATTAGATATTATACATATATTATTTAAATGCACCGTAAAGTTGATAGTTTACTTTGTTTTTCCACAGCTCCTCATAATTTAATAACAGTTATCACATTGCATTATAATTTTGTTTTTATCACTCTAACTCTTAACAAAAAATTTCATTATTTTAGAATATAGCCATTCGGGCCGGCCCAGTGGCGCACTGGAGAGTGCGCCGCTTGGGAGCGCGGCGGCGCTCCTGTCGAGGGTTCGGATCCCATGTGGAGACCAGTTCCCGCTCACTGGTTGAGCGCAGTATGGGCGCGACACCGAGGGTTGCGATCCCGTTGCCGGTCAGTAAAAAAGACAAAAAGGAAAAAATAAATAAATAAAAAGTCCAAAATGAAGGAAAAATGGTTAAAAAACAGGAAACTCAAGATTGACTTTATCTTCCTCTCTGTAAAATATATCTTAAGGAAACCATTGATTTCCTAATCTCCAGAGAAGGGGAAAAACAAGACAGGAAACAGGCTTCCACTTCAGCACAGACGGGGGCTGCCCCAGGGCCAGTCTCCCTCCTGTCAGCCAGGACTCAGGGTACAGGGAAAGGCCCTGGTCTTCCCCAGCCCTGCAGCTCGCACAGTTTGTCCGAGACCCGAAATCCAGAGGCGTCCTGCCCTGGGAAGCCAGGCTCCAAAAAGCACCCCCGCTGCCCTTTCATGTTCTTTCCTTTCTCTTTTAAGTAGCACAAAGTTATCTCAGGGAGACGCTCATAGAGTCTCGAGTCTCGCCGGACTAAAGTCAGGTGTCGCCGGGCTGTTCCTTCTGTAGTCAGCCCAGGGGGACCCGTTTTCTTACCTCTCCGGCTCCTAGAGGCCGCTGCGCTCCTTGGCTCTCAGCCCTTCCTCCACCTTCGAAGCTGGCAGCGGCCGGTGGAGTCTTTCTCACACCCCATCACTCGGACCCCGACTCTCCTGCCTCCCTCTTCCACTTGTGAGGACCCTCGGTGACACTGGGCCCACCCGGATGATCCACGGTAATCTCCCATCTCAAGGGCAGCTGACCAGCAACCTTAATCCCCCTTTGCCAGGTGACATAACATAGTCCCAGGTTCTGGGATTAGGTCGTCGACTTCTTGGGTGGGGGCTGGGGAGAGGGGCACGGCGTCATTCTGCAGACCACCCCCTCTGTCTACAGGCCAAAGACCCTCCCACCAGGCAGAGCCCACAAATGCTCGGGGGAGAGTCCAGGCCCCAGATGCGCCACCTGGATCATGGCTTCTGCCTTCCTGAGCTCTCCGGTGTGGCGAGCTGGCTGCTGTGTCCCAGGGTCCCTCGGGCGCTGGCAGGCGAGGCAGGCTGTGGGTACACGGTGGTTGCCCGCGATGCACCAACTGCTCCAGAGCCCTGGCCAGAGAAGCGGTGGGGAGAGGTGCAGTTGCCATGGGAGCCTGGGTCAATCCCAGTGTGTTTGTCACCAGGAAGCACAGCAGTGTTCACGCGGCTGCGCCGGGCACGCTTCAGTCGGGACAGTAACACTTTTCCTGTTAGTGTGTTTTTCTGTCACCGGGACTTAGCACAAGTGGAGCGCTCATAAGAATGGGGGTGAGCACACAGTGGGGTCCTGCGTGGCCGCGGTGCAGGAGCCAGACGAGGACAGGGCCTGGACGAGGAAGGCCAGCGAGCCTCGTGGACGGCTGTCCCGCCCAGGGGAGGCCCGACAGGAGCTTCCTGCGCGGCTGCCTCCCGTGGGGTCTCCAGCAGGCGCCCGCCGTACGGGGCACCTGTGGCCTCTGGTGCACGTCTGCCCACTGTCCCCCTCCTGGGAGTTCGGCAGACAGCCCCCTGGGAAGGGCCTGAGGGCTGGCCTCTCAGTCACTGGGTAGGCAGGGCCCACATGTCCCAAGTGGGATGGCACCTCACAGTGTCAGGCAGGTGAGGATGGGGAGGGTCCTCAGAGGACAGACGGGCGCCCGCCGTGGGGCACCTGTGGCCTCTGGTGCACGTCTGCCCACTGTCCCCCTCCTGGGAGTTCGGCAGACAGCCCCCTGGGAAGGGCCTGAGGGCTGGCCTCTCAGTCACTGGGTAGTCAGGGCCCACATGTCCCAAGTGGGACAGCACCTCACAGTGTCAGGCAGGTGAGGATGGGGAGGGTCCTCAGAGGACAGACGACAGATGGGGAAGGAGTGAGCTCTGTCCCCAAATCCACATGTCGAAGTCCTGAGCCCCAGAACCTCTGCTTGTGACTGTGTTAGAAGAGAGTCCGCTAAAGAGGTGATTACGGTACCCGAGGTCACATGGGTGGGCCCCAATCCATATGTCTGATGTCCTTATAAGAAGGGGAGATTGGGGCACAGACACACACAGGGGGATGACCACTGAGGACACAGGGAGAAAACGATCAATAAGCCAAAGGGAGAGGCCTCGGAAGAAAGCAACCCGACCACCGCCCCCGTGACCTCACGTCCAGCCTGCAGAGCGGTGAGAGGACGCACTGTTGTCTGAGCTGCCCAGTCGGTGGTGATTGGCCACAGCAGCCCTCAGGCCCCTCCAGCCCAGTGCCCTGACCTTGAGGACCCCCCTCAGCCCTGCCACCTATGTCCCCTCATCTTGAAGTGGGGACAAGAGTTACAGGTATCTTCTTTTTTTTTTTTTTCCTTTTTCGTGTCCGGCAACGGATCGCAACCCTCAGTGTCGCGCCCGGACCGGACCGGGACCGGCAACGGGATCGCAAACCTCGGTGTTGCGCCCGCCCCTCGCTCAGCCAGTGAGCAGGAACCGGTCTGTATGTGGGATCCGAACCCTCGGCGGGAGTGCCGCCGCGCTCCCAAGCGGCGCACTATAGCAGTGCGCCACCGGGCCGGCCCTACAGGTATCTTCTAAGTGCTGTGAGCTCTAAACAAGATCACTGAAGTTTCTGGAATGGTGCTGGTGCCAGGGAAGTGCCTGATGGATGCTGGCTGCAGTCACCGAAGGACTTGTCCTCAGCCATGTAGGAGCCTCTGCCATGGTCCCCTGGGTGTGGGGCACCAGCCCAGAGTGCAGTGGCCCCAAGCTGAGCATGGCCACCTGGGCATCACCCGTCTGGGGCCACATCCGGTGGCTCCTGAGCCAAGAGGAAGAGCCCTCTGGCTCCCACCACTGACCCACTGTGCCCTGCCTCGGTGGACCCTCAGGCACACCTGCAGGCCCAGGCTCAGCCACCACCTCCACTCTGGCCTCTGCCTGGGCTCGCTCCTGCTGACCAGCGGCCCCTGCTCAGTCCTTCCCGTCCCTCCATCTTTAAGGAGGAGCATTCCCCGCCCCCACAGCCACTCAGGTGGCTGCCCCACCCATGCCATTACCTACTTCCGTCCCCCACCCCATCAGCCTAACCAAGCCTTTTCCTACCTGCCAGCTCAGGCCCTGCCTTACCTGCTGTCCCTCCTGCCTCAGCCCCTCAGCCCAGGGTCTTGCACCGGTCCTGCCACCTCACTGGGCAGGAGTATCCCCCAGGCTCCTCAGGCTCAGATGCCATCTGCCACCCTATGACATGGGCCTGAGACTCCCGCCACACACTGTGAGACTAAGTAAGGCACACCCTGACCCAGCCGATGGCTGCGTCCACAGGGAGGAGTGGAGGGTGCATCTCTGTGGCTTCGCAGGAGCTTCTCTTTGGCCTCCCCTCAGTGGCTCTTCCGGCCACCGCCTGGCTGAGAGGCAGGGCCCGTGGGGGACATGGGGGCGGGGAGGCTTTGCCCAAGAATCTTAGCCTAGGGGGCCCTCCAGGGAGGACTGGCCATGGGGGTGAAAAGACTTGTGGCCCTGAGGGCTCTGCCCTCTAGGAGGGGTCCTGGGCGAGGCTCACCCTACCAGAGTAGGCCCAGAGAGCCACTCGCTCCCCCCTGCTTTCCACGGTCCTGGCCTCTGCCTGCCTCCCTTGGTCAATGTGCCCCACAGAGAACACCCCCCCCTTCCAGCCTGCTTCCCCACCTCCTTAGCAGCTGCCAGGGACAACCAGTTTCCACACCCAGCAGCCCAGAGCTTCATTCAAGCCCGGAGGGGGAGGGAAGCCAAGGGCTGGGCTGGCAGCCAGTCAGCCCCAGGACCCAGGCCACCACAGGGCCTGTCACAGCACAGGTAGGAAACGCAGCCAAGGATCCAGAATCCAGGCGGGCACAATTCACTTCACCAGCCAAAGCCCTCCTGTGCCCACCACGTGTAGGAGCAGCGAGAAGAAGAAAAGACAGCAAAGGAGGGGCACTGAGTGGGACGAGCCAGCACCTGTGGGTGCAGCAGGGACCCACTGCAGGGGAAGGGGCTGGGAGTGTGGCTGGATAGAGGTGAGGCACAGAGCTTGTCCCTGGCACTGCGGCATGACCCCCCTGCAGGAAGAGGGGCCTGGGGCGGGGACAGGCCCTCTGAGGCACTTTCACACAACCCAGCTGGCTGCAAGAGCCCCAGCCAAGTGCAGGACCCCCATCCTCGTGCCTGCAAAGGGAGGAGGCTGGCGACTCCCCAGGCTCTGCAGAGAAGATGACAGAGGCCACCAACGACGACAACCAAAGGCAAAGTGCAACCCACGTGGGTTCCTGTTGCTGATTAACAAAAGCTTTTGAACTGGGGGAAAAAACAAATGACGGGCGAG
>NW_007727434.1:0-10593 GCF_000696425.1 Galeopterus variegatus
TCAGGCAGAGAAAAAGAAATACCACATGTTTTCACTTATTGGAGGGAGCTAAGGTGAATGAGTCAATTCACACACATACATACACACACATACACACACACTCTCACACACACACACAAAAAAACAAACAAACAACAACAACAAAAAAAAAAAACTGGGGGTGGGGGGAGAGGAAGATATAACAACCACAATTTTTTTTGAAGTTCTTATAACAAGCAAATGGAGGGGACACACTTGGGTGGGAGGGGGGAGAGGGAGGAGGGAGGGAGGTTTCGGTGATGGGACATAATAATCAACTACATTGTATATTGACAAAATAAAAATAATTTAAAAAAAAGAAAAAAAAGGGTTAAAAAAAAAGAAAGAAAAAGCTAAAGAAGCATATTCAAGACTTAACGACAAAAAATATATATTCATATATTTTTCCTTTTGGTAAGTGAGTTCTTAAAAAATGGTCATTTGCGTAAATCTAAATAACTTAGTGTTTACATTATTAAGTCCATCCGTTAACTTCATCACTAGTGCTATTCACCAAATTTTTCCAGCTCCGCCTTTTCCAGACACAAGATAGGATGGCACTTTCTGCATCCCTTGAGATTAGATTACGGTTTGGGGGACAGTAAGCGGGGAAGGAGGTACATGTGATTGTTATGGCACAGATTGGAGAGACACGGGGCAAAACCTTTAGCAGAATTGCAATGGACACCTCAATTGAATAAGAAACATACTTTGTACTATAATATGTCATTAAGATTTGAGTATTGCTTTTTTTTTTTTTTTTTTTGTCTTTTTTCATGACCGGTAACAGGATCGCAACCCTCGGTGTCGCGCCTGCACCGCGCTCAACTAGTGAGCTGACTGGTCTCTATATGGGATCCAAACCCTCGGCCACACTCTACCGAGTGCGCCACCGGGCCGGCCCGAGGATTGCTTTTTAATACAACATCATTTGTCCTATACTGACTAATGCAGAAACAAAATAGTCTGGTCTTTTCAAGTAAAGTAATAATTTATTTGATGATGTCTGGTAATAAAAAAAAAAGTCAGGAAGATTAACAGTTATAAATGTATTTCCCAGTAGTCCTTTAAATTCCATAAGATTGTCTCTCAAGTTCTCAGTATTCTATAAGGGAAGTCTAGATATAAATGACATTAAGATCCCTGAAGAAGGCAATTGTTTGCCCTGCACTTAGACATAAACTGTTTATCCCAATGGTCTTGGTGTACTTCAAAACTTCTCTCTACCTATTGTACGGTCCTAACAGCTAGGACACTAAAACTTGGCAACATTTGAATAATCAATAAATATTCAGTCTCTATAAAGTGAGAACTTAAAAGGCTTACCTTAATAATAAACACTTATCATGTCAACTGTTTTATAGCTCCTGGCAAATTGTATGTTGTCACTCTTCCATTTTCTGATCATTTACTTTTTGATCCTCAGTTTTTTAAACCTGGGCTATCTCCTTTCTTCCATAATATAAACTGCTCTCACTTCTGATGCTGAACAGGATAGATGATCTCAGGAATCTTCTTTTACTGATCTTTCAACAATATTTGGCAGTTATCACTTGCTGTCTTTCAAAGCAAAGGACTCCTTTCCTCTGTTTTTCCTGCAGTGGTAGCTCAAGGGTTTCTATATAAGGGGACTTAGGGACAAAAATTTGGTTGTAAAAATACTGCTAGGAGGTATGCATTATAGCTGGATTTTCATGGCAATTCTTGTATTTCAAAAGTGAATTTCAATATTGAAAATAGGGGAGGGGGACTCTAGAGTAATTGGCGGAAGGGGAGGTGCACTGCAAGATCTCCCATCGCCCCACCCTGCTGACTTGCTTTCTGCCTCTGTGGTCACTTACACAGTGTCCTTTTCATGACTTGTACCTTTTTCATGACTTGTACCTTAAAGCAGTACCTTTGACCATTGTGCCATATGTCCTCTGGCCCAATACCTTTACAATTTTAACTGAAATCAAAGTAAATGCAACCCTTTTGAGCTACAATAGGATCCTCTAGAAGGGATTTATTGGCATGATGCAAAGGTATTAGGTGAACACTAGGACAGGAATTGCTGCTGTTGTTCTAAGGGCTGGAGCCAGCACTGGGGAAGCAGTCAGCAGCCAAGGTTACTCCTGTCTCTCCATGTGTGTTATCCCTCTCTCACTCCTTTGGTAGTCTCACTCTGTTTTCTGTGCCCATGGTTCAAATCTCAAATGAACAAATGCTTGATTTCCTGAATTTACACAGAGTGATTTCTAGTCACAAACACAGATTGGCTGCCTCTGTGACTCCCGACTCTATTCCCAGGAGGGAATCTCAGTGCATACATAACTTCCCTCACCTGTTAAACAAGTTAGACCTGGTGTTAAAAATGCACCCCACCACCCCCCGCAAATCCTGATAAAATTGAGTTGCTTCCCAAACAAATTTCTTTCAAAATTTAGCAATCATAGTGTATTTCAACTTTTAAACACCTCAGCTATTTCATTTTGAAGAATACCCTCCCACCACTCTTGTCCTTGTACAAAGGAAGAGTATTAATGCTGAAAAAAAATAGCTTAGCTAGTTCATTCTTGGTTTTATATGGAGTTTCAATCAGGACAAGTATTTTTTTTTCCTTGCAGTAAGTTGAACCAAGTCAAAGGCAGAGAAACACTAGGACTCAGTTTCCCCAAGTTCAGTCCATTACTATAGTTGCTCACTATAGTAGAAGTGGTCTCTGTGCTCCTGAAATTTAATGAAGGTATAAAAGATTGAATTTCCTAACTTCACCCAAACCAATTAATCAAGCAGCAAATTAAAGTCAGCTACAGACTGAAACTTTCAGTCATAGTTTGGACTCACTACCACCTCAGAGATGTTGTGTTGTTTCTAGACATAGCATATTTTAACTAATGAGATCATAAAACAAAAGGAGAGAAAAATATATTAGAACCTTGGAGTGGGAACTTCTATATCACTACCCAGACTCCTAATATAAATTATGTTTTCTGCTCCACTCATTTACCACTTCCTTATTTGTGACTTCTCTTAGATAACTATTATACAATAGAGTACATACCTGCTTATCTCTTTAAAAAATAATTCATCACTTTTTAAAATAAGTGTGGGTACATAATCCAATATCTAAAAGAACTTTAAACATGGCAGTGGGCAGGAGCCATTTGTTGATAACTTGTTCGTAAAATTTCAGAAATGCATGAATATCCCTAGGTAAGAATAACAACA
Organism: Galeopterus variegatus; assembly: GCF_000696425.1. NCBI lineage: Eukaryota > Metazoa > Chordata > Mammalia > Dermoptera > Cynocephalidae > Galeopterus > Galeopterus variegatus. The sequence continues at coordinate 3,229 of NW_007727434.1, forward strand.
ACAACAAAAAAAACCCAGAAATACTATTCTTATAATTTTCTACATTAATCTATATAGCGCACAGTGTGCCACTGATAAGGACCTTAAAAATAAATCCAATTGTTTAACTGTGATAGTCACTCATGGACATAAATTAACTAAAGTAAAATTAGAGGAAGTGTCCAATTCCAGAAAATTCATATAAAATATCAACAATTACTACATTATTTCCATGCACATTTTATTTTTTGATAGAACCTATTCATAAAAGAAAAACAATTAAGATATTTAGTACAACCACCTACTATAGATTGAGTGTCTGTGTCCCTCCAAAATTCATATGTCGAAACCAGTGTTATTGTATTTGGAAGTGTGGCCTTTGGGAGGTGATTAACTCGTGAGGGTGGAGTCCTCAGGAATAGGAATCATGTCCTTATAAAAGAGACTCCAGAGAGCTCCCTCGTCCTTTCTGCCATGTAAGGATACAGCAAGAAAACAGCCATCTGTGAACCAGGAAATGGGCCTTTGACAGACACCAAATCTACTGCCTCCTTGATCTTGGTCCTTCCAGCTTCCAGAACTATAAGAAATAATTTTCTGTTCTATGTAAGCCACTCTGTGGTATTTTGCTATAGCAGTCCGAACAGACTAAGATGCCTGCTAAATAATTATATCTTGAAGACATAACAGAGCACAGTAGATCCTATGTAGGTTGTTACTTACCCTTATCAAAAACCAAATTACCCAGATTTTGGACTTTGGGAACTTGGTGGCATAAAGATGCAACAGCTATTTTTGAAGTTTGCTATATAATTAATAATATTGTACTTAGCAAGAACAACTCTATATAAATATATTCTTCCCTATGTAAAAAGAATAAGGCTACATATACAATATATAATAACATTAATTTTTTATTATTTTAGTAGTCTGTGAAATCTCAATAATCTATATTGATCTCTGCTAAAAGCTTAAGTTAAAAAATAGCATAAGGAATTAGTTTTTTAAATCGTATTTATTCACTTTGAGGTCCACAGAAACCAATCTTTAATATCCCATCAGACAGCTCTCCACAATTCCACTAAGAATATCAAGATTTCTAGTCACCAGTCCCTAGATGTTGAAGTCTTCTGTGTCGTACATTATTTTTTCTTTAACCTACCCATCTAGCCTGTTATATCCTCTTTCCTGGAATTATCTGGAATAAGTTTCCTTGTACCCTTTCCCTTCTCTTTCTTTTCTTTTCAATATTTTAAACCAACTGTAATGGATACTGTAGTGTTCTACTCAGAACCCCTTTGCAAAGTCTATCCACTCATACTCCAAGTTCTGGGAATATTAACTGCTCACAGCTAACATCTTTGCCCCTCGTACCCTTTCCCTTCTCTTTCTTTTCTTTTCAATATTTTAAACCAACTGTAATGGATACTGTAGTGTTCTACTCAGAACCCCTTTGCAAAGCCTATCCACTCATACTCCAAGTTCTGGGAATATTAACTGCTCACAGCTAACATCTTTGCCCCTTACTAAGAAATGCCCTTTGTGGGCCAGCCCGGTGGCGCACTGCTACAGTGCGCCGCTTGGGAGTGCGGAGGCGCTCCCGCCGAAGGTTCGGATCCCACATGCAGACCGGTTCCTGCTCACTGGCTGAGTGAGGTGCGGGTGCGACACTGAGAGTTGCGATCCCGTTGCCAATCCCGGTCCGGTACGGGCGCAACACTGAGGGTTGCGATCCGTTGCCGAACACAAAAAAAGACAAAAAGGAAAAAAAAAAGACAAAAAGGAAAAAAAAAAAAAAAAAAAGAAATGCCCTTTGCCACAGGGAACCAACCCCCTGGCTCAGGAGCTGTCCACAGCCAATGATAGGTTGGTGCAAAGAAACAAAGGCTCAGCCCCTTTTCCTCTGCTCTTAGAGCAGAGAAGGAACACTTCGTTACAAGTAGGGGTTTCTCCCTAGCCTCAATATAAAACTGTAATGAGTCAAACTTGATTACTTTTACACTTACCAGTGGTAGGTCTAATAGTTAGAACTGATAGAATTGATCCTAAAACCAGCAGACTCTATTGCTTCTTAACTTTTAAGACCAAACCCAAATCCCATTTCTTTCTACCTTATGGAATGGAAAAGCCTGTTCTAGGCAGAATAGACCAGTCATTACGACGCTGATCAAGACTAACAACTCTAAATCTTCCTAGGGATGACACAGCCCCCCTTAGCAGCTCCTGGCTGTTCTCACAATTCTGAGAGTATATAGAAGACAGCATTCTTTGGAAAAAAAGAAAGGACAGAAGGGGCACTTGATCAGGTAAGACCTATTACCCTGATATTAATGTTTCATCCTCTAGAAATCTGTCCCATTCAATGGATGCCTTTGTACTTCACCATAAAATCAGTACCACTTTTCCTTGGGAAAGTAAAAATGGAGAGAAATTATATACTCTTCCTAGCAACCATGGATGATTATAAAGTCTATTGCATAGTGATTTACATGTAGAAACTGATACATTTTAGATAGTATTATTTTCATTAATAAGACAGATTCCTAGTCAAAGAACCTTTGGAAAAGGATCATGTCTTCTTAACTTTGTGTCTCAGCTTTAATAATAGCCTATGATGTACCATAGGTGTACAACAATTTTTTTAAATAAATTATTGAGTAAATAAGAAAATTTGATGAAATATGTTTGTATCCAAGCAATTAATAATATTTTGGAAAAATTGAAATACAGAACAATTTGTATGCTATTAGAGGCCTTCTTCTAGTTTCACCCTGCTCTGCTAATCAACATAAAGTCCAATTGGCTCTAAATATAGTTATTTCTCTATTGTGTTTATAAGAATATTATTTAGAAGCTTTATCAGATGTACTCCTAAAGTTAAGCTAAATTTTATACAATCTACATATACAGGGCCACTATAAATGACCAAATAAATTGTGCACTACCTAGTTCCTGGGAGCACCATTTAAATGGCACCCATGAAGTTGTTCAATCAAGCAATCCTCTAAATATACCCTTGAAACATAGTGCACAGATATATTTGAAAAGAAATTGTTATTTTTTCTCATTGTTCATGATAAGTTTATGTGAACTAACAGTGGTAAATGATTTTATTTCTAATTGCTCTCAAGTCATATATCAAATTTATCAGAATGTATATTTTCCTTTTTTGAAAATAGAACATGTGCTTATAACCAATAGTAGAATATCTTTTGTGTTTTCTGTATTTCTGAAAGACTACTTTCAGTCATTCCATGGTTAACAGTACAATGTATTTTTAAACAACCTATAATATAGTTCTGCAATTTCTGGAGGCTTCAAAGCATCTAAATGATGTACTGACTTCTGTTTTGTGTCACTTTGTAACAGACATTGTTAGTCATCTGCTCATAGACTCTCAAATCCCTTTACCATTTTTATATGTATTGACTTTCAATGTGCTTTCAACCCCAAGAGCCAGTTTCTGCAGTTCTTTGTTAGAGTCTTGCCATTAGACTGCTGGCTCTAGATTTGAAAGTGCTTGAGAAGTTATGTCCAATTGGGACAGCCACTATCTAAAGATTGATAGTTGCTATGGGTTAAATGTGTCCCCCAAAAGTTCATGTATTTGAAACTTGACCCCATTATACTAGTGTTAAGGGGATAGGAAACCCACTTACGGCATTTGAAAGGTAGGGGTCTTTAAGAGATGATTAGATTGTGAGGACTGTGCCCTTATAGATCCATTTATGTAGTAATGGGTATGGTTCTGATGGCTTTAAAAGGAGAGCAAGTAAGCAGTTTAGTGCTCTTGCTCAACCCATTCTCGCCATGTGACACCCTGGTTGCTATGGGACTCTGTAGAGAAAATGTCCCCACCAAGGAGAAAGCCCTCACCAGATGTATCTCCTGGACTGTGGACTTCACAGCCTCTAAAACTGTAGGAAATAAATTTTCTTCCTTTATAAATTGACCAGTTTCAGGTATTCTAAGCAACAGAAATGGACTACTACAATAGTACAATGATATAAGTACTCTCATATCTTTGTTTCTGAACAGGACAGCTATGAGGTATAGGCTGCAATGTTTGCAGAGTTTTTGTGGGATTGGGCCAAATTATCTCAAAGGATCTTTGCTAGACAGTACACACTTTCTTGGTCTCCCATCCTGTTATAGATTTCAATGCATCCTTCAGAAAGGATATGTTGAAGTTCTAATCCCCAGTACTTCAGAAGGTTACCTTATTTCGAAATAGGGCCATCACAGAGATAAGCAAGTTAAAATGAGGTTATTAGAATGTGCCCTAATCTAGTATGTCTGATGCCCTCATAAAAAGGGGAAATTTAGACACGGACACACACACAGGGAGAATGCCATGTGGAGATGAAGTCAGAGGAGTGGTGATGCATGTACAAGTAAAGGAAGCTCAAGGATTGCCAGCAAACCACCAGAAGTTAGAAGAAATACATGGAACAGATTTTCCCTCACAGCCCTCAGAAGGAACCAACTCTGCCAACACCTTAATCTCAGACTTCTAGAATCTAAAACTGAGACAACAAATTTCAGTGGTGTAAGCCACCAGTCTGTAGTACTGTAGTACGTTGTTACAGCAGCCCTGGGAAACTGATACACCTTCTCTCATGTACCACATTCCTATTTCCTCCCCTCCTCCAGCAGGAATATTTCCTCTGTAGTACTGTAGTACGTTGTTACAGCAGCCCTGGGAAACTAATACACCTTCTCTCATGTACCACATTCCTATTTCCTCCCCTCCTCCAGCAGGAATATTTCCTAACAAATTGCCTTTATACATATCCCCATCTCAGTGACCTCTTCTGGGAAATCCAATCTAAGACAACTCCTAACTTGTTTCTTGAATTATTGGTGTGTAAAAAATATTATTAGAAAAGAACTGCTGAAGATCAGTCCTCTTACTGAACTAAGCAAAAATACTCAGAAATTGAGCATTTAGCTATTATTCTGCCATCCATGAATGTTGTACCTTTCTCGCTAAGAGTGACAATTACCTTCTTAGCTTGTATTTTTCTGTTCTAACAACAATTCTAGCACATTTTTTATTGAACTTTCTCTAGATTTAACTTTTTAAAGTCTATTTTTAGAATTTGTTGGTTTCCTTTTGCATTTGCCCCGGGTTTGTGCCCTTCCTTTCATCTTTGGAAAATGCCTTTAGAATCAAGTTGATTGCAGATTTTTCCAAACTATCATACAATATCCTTTTGCTGCCTACTACTTTTATTCTGCATTGCAGTTATGCAGAAATGTACCATGAGAATTTATTTCCGAACCTTTCAATACTCTTGACACACATACTCTTTAGAGTTACAGATGAGATCACGGAGTCTTATTCATCTTTTTCAGCTTTTTTAAAGTCAAGAGTATGTCTTTGAATCTGATCAGCAATTCTGTCCTTCTCAATTCTAAATTCCAAATAAACATAGCCACTTTAATTGAAAGGTTTCCATCACTCTTAAATCCTCAGCCAATTTTCTTCTCCCATCTGAATGAATTCCAGCAGCTGCCCATATACTTTCCTATGTAAAATGAGATTGTCAACAAGGTAAATAACAAATTTATTAGATGCCATCATTTTAGCAGAATTAGATTTCTAACAGATGTCCATGGAGTTCAAGTCCCCCATTATTTCTATACATATGGTTTTGTGTTAATTTGAAAATCTCATAAATTTTTATTCATAATCTTTATTTTGTTTGAATATATATATATATATATCACAATCATGCCTTCCAAACATATTTATCTTGTATTTATATTATACTTCCTATATGTCAGATTTTGGCATAGTATTAATCTATAATAATATTAATTCTGTTTTTTATTTGTACCTCTTCTCATAGACTTTCTACTTTGCTTCATAAATCCCACACATGCAAAAATGAAGCATAAAATTACATGGTCTCAGTATGTTCCTCCTCTGTTATTCCTCTCTTATGAATAAGTTATAGATGTCTGTATTAGTCAGCTTGTCTGCCATAACAAAATACCATAGACTGGATGGCTTAAATAACAGAAATTTATTTCTCACAGTTCTGGAAGCTAGAAGTCTGTGATGTCTGTATTAGTCAGCTTGTCTGCCATAACAAAATACCATTGACTGGATGGCTTAAATAACAGAAATTTATTTCTCACAGTTCTGGAAGCTAGAAGTCTGTGATCAGGGTACCAGCACGGTTGGGTTCTGGTGAAGGCTCTCTTCTTGGCTTACAGACTGTCAGTTTCTCACTGTATCCTCACATGGAGGAGAGAGAGAACAATTAGTTGTAAACTCATTTATATTATATCTGGTGAATTCTAGTGAATCTTTTAAGCATAGTAGGCACTTGCTCAATACCATTAATTCATCATGCATGCACTTGAAATACACATATTCATTCAGTGTGCTACAAAACAAAGTTTCAATTGAGTTTTAATGGTATCAGTTTGATCTGGAATCTCTCATATGCTGAGTGAAAGACTGTAAGTCACTCACTGTGGTGCTTTGCACTCAATAAAAGTTAGCTATTGATGTTCGTAATAACTGTGTGCATCAAAATTAATAATTATTTATAAATAAGTTTTTAAAGAGTAATTATTATTTATTTTTACAGTTTTTGTAATCAGGTGTTAAAAATTAAGACAGCTTTATGAAGAGCAACTGCAGCTTTGACTCTATTTGTAAGTGGCTGAGGAAAGAAAGTGAAGTGCTCACAGTGGCATGAGATGGACTAGAAGACAGAGATTGAAGGCAGGCAGTTTGTAAAGGACTTCACTTTGAAGTGTGGATTTTCCTCTAATACAAATGTCAACAATGCCATGTGAAAGTGGCAATGCTTGAGGAATTCTGAATTCGTAATGAAACATCATCTTTCAACTAATCCACTGTGGCCTGACACATGAAACACCTGCCCTCTTTGTAGATTCTGTGCACTGCCTGGACTTGCTGAATGTCTCGATTCTGCAGTGCTTGAAGCAGAAAACATCACCGTGATTTCAAAGGGAGTTCTTCATGGTTAGGAACTGCTATAAATGATGGATTTCCATGTGAGCTTAAAATTTCCTTCCTTTGCCAGTTCAAGCCATGTCTTTAATGTAGTTTTAATGCTGCTGTTTTGTACAATTATTATTATTTAATATGGTCAATGTATGAACTTAGCAAAACCTACTTGCAGGTGAAGCATTTTCCAATCAATATTTGAGATTTACTTGATTCAGAAAGAAGGGTACTCCTGAATAATAAAAATTTTTTCAGTGTTTCCTGAGATGACTTTGGTGTAATAAATTTAACCATGTGTAAACATAGATTCTCCTGTTGCCAGAAATAAATTGTGATATATCAGTGGAGGAAATGACATCAGTTTTTCAAGGTAAGATATTAAGTCACGCTGACAC
>NW_007727434.1:10635-19401 GCF_000696425.1 Galeopterus variegatus
AAGAAGGGTACTCCTGAATAATAAAAATTTTTTCAGTGTTTCCTGAGATGACTTTGGTGTAATAAATTTAACCATGTGTAAACATAGATTCTCCTGTTGCCAGAAATAAATTGTGATATATCAGTGGAGGAAATGACATCAGTTTTTCAAGGTAAGATATTAAGTCACGCTGACACGATTTAAATAAAAGTATTCAAAACAACTAAGGATGGAGAGAGATTGGATAAGGGTCATAAAAAATAAGTATGATTTGTAATAGTGTATTGTATATGCTAGTAATAAGGATTTGATCAACATATGTCAAAGTCGAATGCAAAAAATATGTATAATCAATTATGATTCAATAAAAAAATTAAGGAGTGTAATAGGAGGTAGAATATAAAAGGGCTTAATTTGTCAGGATTGTTATGAATTAGTATTAGATTTTCAGTTTTTTACAAGTATATACTGTATTTCTTTTTTTTTCTGTAAAATTCTCAATTCTATTAGTATCTACAGATTCACATTTGAATATTTTATAAAGCTCTGAAATGTCTCAAAAAGAAAAAATAAAATAAAGGGATGCAGTAAGGTTATATCTCCCACGTAAAATTTTCAACACTTTCCTGATAAATGTGCATAAATATGTACACAGCTAAGTGTGTGTGTGTGTGTGTGTGTGTGTGTGTGTATATATAGTTTCATATACTTATAAGTCACATCCTAGAACTGAAAAGAAAATCACTTCTTTGGGAATTACTGTAATTCATCAAAATTAATAATTTAATTTTTCTCAAAATCAGGAAAAATACAAAGTGAGAATCATAAAAATTTCAGGATGAAAATTCCTCTTAATATTACATAATTCAATCATCCATCGCCACCTAAAAGGTAAAAATTTGAAACTCCAAGTGTTGTAGCAAGATGTTCAAGTTTACAGGGTTAGCTTATGGTCAAATCAAACAGTAGCACCTAGTTTTCTCTTTGTTTCTTTTCATTTCAAAGACCGTATTTTTCCTTCCAAACAATGCTGCCTCTCCAAAACCTTAGTGTGTTGGCCAAATTTGTGTTGTTTGCCCATTTAAACATGTACTCCCTAATTTTATGCAAATATTTATTCAAAAATTTTGAAAACAATAGAGCATTTTAACGTAACAAAATTTATTTGCTGTATACAATGTACTAGGCACTGTGTAACATTGAAAAAAATACATGTTGTCTTTGTGGTCTTGTAGCTTTCTATCTGAAGAAATGTCAGCCCTGTGCTAAGTGATTTAATACAAATGATCTTATTTTATCATTAAAGTAAAATAAGTACTGTTATTCCCTTTTTACATATAAGGATGCACAACTGAAAATGGTTTCAACTTGCCCAAAGTCACACAGTTTATAAGACCTGGAATCTATCCTTTCTACACTCACTTGCCTGAGACTTCCAAGGCTTATTGCAATTAAAATTACTGATGCTCTTCACCTGTAGCTTAAGGTCCTTACCAACTAAAACAAAATAATAGAAATAATGTGAATAACCATGTCCTCTTCCTGGTGCCTTCTCATCTAATTGAATATAAAATCAAGCAAACCTATGAGCCCAGGGAGGACAATCCAATTGTTAGCTGTTTGGTCCATATTACCTCTTTATGTCTCCTTCCCGGCTTCAGAGCTAGCACATAAAGATGAGCAGTAGAGTCCTAGATAGTCCCAAATTAAAAATTAATAAATGCTATTGAATGTTATCTTTATGTTGGTCCAGTCCGAAGGACTGGGTTTCTGGCCAGAATCATATCTTTAGTAGTGACTTTGATTAGAAAAGGTTGCTGTTAGTAGTGAGAGTGTTAAGCTGCTTCTGCTGCTACTTCTACTTCTGTGTTTTTTACCACTGTTTATTTAATAGTAGTAAAGTCCTCTTGGTTCTTGCCAGTATCCCTTTCCAGAAGAGATACCCATGTTTCCAAACAAATGATTGCAATCCTATACAAGTTATATGATACTTTGCTGTCTCCTGAACCCCAAATATCTACCATCATTTGTAACACCCAATACTCANGTGGTTTCAACTTGCCCAAAGTCACACAGTTTATAAGACCTGGAATCTATCCTTTCTACACTTGCCTGAGACTTCCAAGGCTTATTGCAATGAAAATTACTGATGCTCTTCACCTGTAGCTTAAGGTCCTTACCAACTAAAACAAAATAATAGAAATAATGTGAATAACCATGTCCTCTTCCTGGTGCCTTCTCATCTGATTGAATATACAATTAAGCAAACCTATGAGCCCAGGGAGGACAATCCAATTGTTAGCCGTTTGGTCCATATTACCTCTTTATGTCTCCTTCCCGGCTTCAGAGCTAGCACATAAAGATGAGCAGTAGAGTCCTGGATGGTCCCAAATTAAAAATTAATAAATGCTATTGAATGTTATCTTTATGTTGGTCCAGTCCGAAGGACAGGGTTTCTGGCCAGAATCATATCTTTAGTAGTGACTTTGATTAGAAACCCAGGTTGCTGTTAGTGAGAGTGTTAAGCTACTGCTGTTGCTACTTCTACTTCTGTGTTTTTTACCACTGTTTATTTAGTAGTAGTAAAGTCCTCTTGGTTCTTGCCAGTATCCCTTTCCAGAAGAGATACCCATGTTTCCAAACAAATGATTGCAGTCCTATACAAGTTATATGATACTTTGCTGTCTCCTGAACCCCAAATATCTACCATCATTTGTAACACCCAATACTCATTCTGGAAGCCTTGCTGACTGAAGGAGCATTGACAATTTCTTGTAAAGGCCATAGCCTTTGGACAGCATGACTTGTTTCCTGACTACCTGTATTTACTTTGAAGTCATATGGCCTTAGAAACCCAGACCTTAGGGCCGGCCCCTGGCTTACCTGGGAGAGCGTGGTGCTGATAACACCAAGGCCACAAGTTTGGATCCCTATATAGGGATGGCCGGTTAGCTCACTTGGGAGAGCGTGGTGCTGACAACACCAAGTCAAGGGAAAAAAGATCCCCTTACTGGTCATCTTTAAAAAAAAGAAAAGAAAGAAAAAAAGAAACCCAGACCTTTAAGACACTCCCTTAGATGTGGGATCTGGCATTTTCAAGATAAGCCTCAGGGCAGCCTTCCTGTTTATATATGCCAGGTTCATCCTCTCTCCACCAGCTCTGCTCTGTGCCTGAGTGCTTATTCTGACAAGATAGCAATGCTGGCTGGCTCCAAGCTGTGGCATGGGCCCCTTGGTCTGTCTGCTTTTATAGACTCTGTCCCACTGCTTTAGGTTAATGGTTGTGTCTTGTCTTCTCCCTTCTAGCAGATAAAGCATATCTATTCTGAATGGCTTAAGACTAGCCATAGTTGGCTTGTTTACTTGCAGCTCTACCTGAATCTCTATATTCTCTGTTAACTAGATTGACCCACTACCCACATCATACTGTGCTTTATGTTTTATTCTTTATTCCAGGGTTAGGGTTAGGGTTAGGGCAAATTCATGAAAAATACTTTTCTGAAATTTAGGTACACTATATTTATAGATTTATCCTGATCTTTAGCTTTGCTAGTCTTCCGAAGGGAGATATTAAAGAAGAAAACACTTATTTTTACCAAGTATACCCAATCAATACCCAGTCATTGCACTGAAAGAAGATCATAAAACTCATTTTGCCATATTCATTCTCAGTGACTCCATGCTGGTTTTGAATAGTTGTTACTTTTCATAAGTCATTCTTTAAAAATTGGTCATGAATTTGGTCTGAGATCAACATTAACCTCATTAATTAATCATTATAAGAAAGTTTATTTCTCTCCTCCTCCTCTTATTTTATGTTATTATTATTGCTGTTGTTGTTAGTTTGAGAACCATTACCTAATATTTTTTACTCTTTAAAATTCTAAATACCGGTTACAGTGGCGGTCCTGTCTCATGTACACATTCCTTCATTGTTTTGGGATATATTTCATCGAAGCCAGAATTGCTGAACTCATTCAGAGCAACTACTACAATCTTTTCACCCACTCTGAACTTAAATCTTTCTTAACAACATTTATTCCATCTTCTTTAGTTCATAGATCATTCACAATGACAGAAAAGACAAGTAAAATAGAGTTGAGTGGTTTTACCTTCTCTTCATCACTTATCAACATTCAATCATGAGCTGCAAGCATATCCATCCCTCCCTCTTTTCTTGGATACAATTTAAAAGCCCCTTAAACGTATTATTATTTCTTCCTCTTCAGAATGTCTTGCAAAACATTCTGCCTTGAAATTTTCACCATATTAGCACATTTCCTCTGGCCTGGTTCTGTCTCATATTGTATGTTGTCGCCATGCCCCTCTTTAGAGCTTCCCCACAGGGCCATTTATCATTCTACAATTTTTTTAATTGTGAATTCTGGTACTTGATTTCCAGAAGCACACAAAGTGTCTTATTTTAAAATTAAATTATGAATGCAAAGTTATGTGTGGAGAGGATTGTCTTATTCTGTAAGATAACCCAGAATAGTATTGACCCCTCAAAAGGCTCATTTTTTACCAGTGAGGGTGGGGGATGGTAGGGGGGAGAATAGCGGTTAGGAGGGAGTGGAACAGAACCTTTAAGGAGTATGGATGTTATAAAAGGTAGAAAGGAAAAATATGAAAATTTAAAGAAAGTTGTGAGATATATATCCATTTATATTTAAATTCTATGTATCTATCATGTGAATATCTTGACACATTGATCTTTATTAACTAAGAAGATTTATCTTCCATTCCAAATTGCCCCAGTTTCCACAGTTATTTTTAAACAAAGATGGTTTCACTTCTTTGCAATATTAACTGCTAGTAAGTGAAATATGTTTCTATCACTTTTCTCTTACTACTAAATTGCTCCTTTTCTTCATACAAGTAAACATGGGGATAAAAAGTTTTATTCTTCATGTTATAAGTTTTGCCTTAGATATTAGATTGTAACGTGTTCTGAAATTATTAGGGAAGGTATTTTTGTAGACACTGGAAACATTTTCATTTCATCCCATAAATATATAACTATAAGTAAATATTTTATGCACATTATATTTTAACTATGAATATAAATCAACAGATTATAAATAAAATATCTAAGCATATGATGAGAACATATGCATAGTTTTGTTTGCATATTTTGTGTTTCTTAGTTTACTATCAGTCATGACTGCTGAATACATATTAAACTAAAATTTCTCAGTTTACTCACAGGTTGCTTGCCTTAATTTTGAAAAGAAGATTTTATATTTAACAACCAGTTAAAATATTGATACTGTCTAAAATTGAACTATGTTTTGGTAAAAAATTGTCTTTTCAAAATCACAAATTAATATTTTCATGAATTCTGAAAGCACAGCAATTCTTTTTTGGCTAGAGGTTTAGAAGCACTTAAGCACAATTAAAACACACATTGTGTTGTCATGGCTGTTAGTTTCTGTCACAGGGAAGAACTCTGTTGCATTTGCCAAGGAAGCATATTTGCATTGACTTACCCACCATTAAATTCTAGTTGAGAGCTGGAAATTAACATGTTGCCTGATTTGGTAAAATTGAAACTTCAGGTTTGAGCCATTTCAATGATTAACATATTAAAAATCTATCAATCCTGAAGTCAAAATTTACCTGGGCACAAAATTACTGAGAGATGAGGACTCTGTGCTCCTTTAGCAATCATAATGGTCAGGTGGGAAGTTGATCCCTAGAAGTATTTTATTTTGTTTTATTTTTGTGTGTTTTTAAAACAATTTAGGGGAAGTTATATTCTCTTTTCTGCCTCAGAGGTATTTCCTGGCTACCAATATAATCCTTTCTCATGGTATTCTTGAGGGTGTGCAGGAAAATGTGGAACTTTTAAGGGTCAATGTCCAATCTGAATGGCCATCCACTATAGGAATATTATAGATTTGATTCACATTTGGGTGAGAGGTTGGATTATAGGAGCTCCAACATCTAAAAGTCCATATAACCATGATGTTCTTTAATATGTGTGAAGAAAAAGTGGAGGTCGGTGTATGTTCAGAAAACATAAAAACATAGAAAGCTAAGAACAGACATTATACAATTTGATAATGACCGTTGTTATGCACCCCATGCTAGTTTACCATCATTTTACATTAAGAAAGCAGTTGTTGAGACTGGCTTAATCAAGAACCCAATTCTCTTCTCAATCAGATGTTAGCAGGAGACAGAAAGAACATTTCAAAAGTCCCTCTGTGCCCAAGGAGCCACACTGACTGCTTTCTTGATGTGAAGTCAGGAATCAGATTGACAATATTTCATTTGTTTTTACCCCAAACTCTTTCACTAGACTTCAAATTCGGGGGAAATATGGCTAAACTAGATGACCAGGAAGATATCTAACCTATTAAAATTCTAAAAAGTCTTTCTTATTCCCAAGTTTAAGTCCATGCACCCTGTAGTGAAAAGAATCAAGCTCATTATGTTGTTTATCCCAGGTAACTATAAAAAGTGGGAACTTCTAAGTTTCACACCCAACAATTAGCTACTTCTCTATTCTTTACTACTGTGAGCGTAATTGGATTTGAATGAACAGGATAAATATAAGAGCAATCTCCTTATGTGGTGGCTGAAAAATTTAATAATCTGAATCCAAAGTAAGCATTATAAGTATAAACTGTGTTAAAAATAATAACAATATCAAGGTAAATATAATTATCAAACCCATATTAATATCAACATTCATATAACTTAATCTCTACATCACTGTTTAATATATTTTTTTATAACTATAACTGTACAATGCTCATTGAAGCATTTCCTGTGCTTTTTATTTCTTTGGGCACTTTTTTAAAAACTTAGTTCATTACTACCATATAAGCATCCAATACATGACTATTAATTGAGGATATTGACAAAAAGAATGAGTGAAATAGATAACTGGTATAACTATAAAATCAAATTCTAACTTTTTAAAAAATATAATTCAAGCTATTTTAACTAAATCCAGATTACATCTCAGAGTACTAAGAGATGGCAATTTTCATTTTTTCTACTATTTAGAGGAAGAGAGGCCCCTTTTCCTATACAAGGACAATCTCTCTATTCATATTTAAGATTACATATCCTCAGACCTGTGTCTGAATTATTTCTACTTCTAATAATTTCTTTTTTTAAATGTGTAAAATTGCTCAACATGCTTCATTTTAACACTAATATCAAAATCAAGTGTTTCCTTTTCCCTCATCCTTCTGGCTATAATCTATTTTCTTTGTCTAATTATTAAGCTTTTAATCTGAACTTTGTTTCATAACACTATTGAAACTGATTTATCAAAGTGCATAAAGGTCTTTTATTGCCAAAAGCAAGAGATATATTTCAATTCTAATCTGAACTAATCTCTCTATGGTGCTTGAAATTGAAGCCCACTCTCCTATTTGACACTATGATCTATCATCTGTGTCTTTTGGCTGTTATGATAACTTTTTCCTGGGATTTTCCTTCCTTTTTCAGAATTCTTCTCTGACTACGCAAAGTTGGGCTTTTATTCATTCTAAGGTTTATTTACCAAGTTTTTCTTCTTTCCTCCATTTTTTTCTTCTCACCTGTTCTGCTTTAATTTCACACGCTTATTGAAAAATCTCCTTTCATTCATGACTTCAAACCAATGACTTCTAAGTCTGCAACTCCAAGAAAAACTTCCAATGGAATTCAGACACCACATTTCTGTGTTTTTAATATATATCTCTACATATGAATATTTGAGTGGTACCTTAAACTTATGCTCCAAAATGAACTCTTAGCCCCATAACATCTATTCTTCCACCTTCTTCCATTTTTATGGTCAGGTTAATGACACGTGCTCATTTAAATTCATATTCCTTTCTTCATTCTTAAACAGTTAAAATATATATTTCTACTTCCCTGGCTCTTAGGTGTGGCCATAGGACTGAGTTCCAACTGAGGAAGTGATATGTTCTATTTTCAAACATGGTCCCAGACATCCTCTATGTATGCTCCTTCATTCTAATTTTTTTTTTTCCAGCTGGCAGGAACCTTGAAACAAACATGATTGCTACAAATTGAAAGTTTGAACATCTCTGTCAGCTTAGGAACATGAACAACTATGAAGAATAAAGAATTCCATTCTATGAGCAAGGAATAACCTTCTATTGTACTTAAAGTGATGGTCATTTGGAAGCCTCTATTAATTTGAACACCATAAAATGTAGAGATATATAAGCCCCACACTTGGATGTTATTTTAGATCTCAGCATTTATCTGATCTACTCAGTCATGGACATATATGCACGTGCATGTGCATGCACACACACAAGTAGTTATCTAGGATTTGCTTGTCTATCTATCCATCTATCTATCTATCATCTATTATCTATTAATCCCATTTCTTTTCCCTACAGCTTCCCACCATCATTTAATTCAGGTCCTTGTCATTTCTATCTAAATATTTTCAATGTATTTTTAGTAGGTCTCCTAGAATATAGCCTCATCCCCTATCTCCCCTCAATCTTGTATTCAAAATAACTTTCCTAAAATAAATGCGTAATTATTTAATTCACCTGTTCAAAACATTTTAAATATTGTCCCATTAACTTCTTCATCAATGTATCTAGTATTATGGAGTCCTAACTATGATTCTTGCATTTACTTATTTATTTATTTTTACATTGTTTATGAATATTCAAGAGTTACAAAGCTGATTGTCACCCCTCATGCCCAAGATGCAAAGACCAGATTCATACTGGCAGCATACCCATTATCACAAATTGAATTTGTACCCCGTGTCCCCCACCCAATTACCCCCCTCCTCCC